>NC_092860.1:154365928-154485976 GCF_032062135.1 Pyxicephalus adspersus
ATAAATATTAATTAGAACTATATATAAATATATATATCTATACATAACCATTACAAAATGTAAATTACTTTAACTGAACAAATATAATAACAATAACAAAATATAACCAATACAACAACAATACTTTTTCAGTAGAACTCCGAATACAATTTTAGTTGCAGGTCCTCTCAAGGTCCACCACTTCTAAAAACCTTGGGCTCTGCACTGTATCAATGAAATTGTTCCCAGCCGCCCATACATCCAGCTCAGGAACACCATACCCCTCCGGTGCAGACCCCCCCACCAACAATTTAACACACCGGGAACTCCATACCTTAGATGGGTCCCCCGACATAAATATCACCAAAACAACCCACTCCCCCGAGGACCTCAACCGCCTAACACTTAAATTGCCAAGCCAAGCCAAAATAAAACAAAATTGGGGAGGGAGGGCGGGAAAAACTTTCCTTTCTTGCTATCCTTGGTAAAAAGCCTCTATTGTCTCATTCCTGACCTTTTTATTACCAATTGACCCCTCCTTTCATCCCTTTCATCTCCCCAAGTCCCCACGCTCTGCACGCTCTGCACGTGCCTTTTCCTAATGATTAACCCTCTGCTGTCTCCCTGCCTGTCTGCACCGTCATGCCGGCCTTCCACTATCCTCCCTTCACTCGCATGCTCCAGGCCTCCCTTTCAGTCAATCTCAATACCCCTAGCAGATCGAAGGGAATTAAAGAGTATGTTCTGTAGCCAATGAACACAGTTGTTTCTGGTTATGATATTACTATTGTCTGATGGTCATTTTAAAGTCTCTCCAGTTCTAGGCTCTAGTTGCTGGATCCTCAGTGTGGTATCCACTATTCTGCCCAGCATGCTCTCAGTTTTGGATTTTGACCTTGGCTTGACCTTGACTTTGCATGTGATTGGCACCTACATTGGCCTAAGCATGTTACATGATCCTGCCTTGATTACCCCCTGCCCTGACTATAGCCTGCTCTACTACCCAACTTGACTCCCTGTGTTTCTTTCCCTCCAGCTGTTCCTACACTGAAGCCACTAGATCTCTGTAACTCTGCTTGGGGAGAACCTGGGGTCTGCAACTTATTGACCTCTTTGCAGCAAAGTAGTCTAATGGCTACTAGGGTCACTGCCCTATCACTCTTTGTAGAAATCATTGACTGAGATAGCTGGTGAGCTGGTGATCACGTGCAATCACTGTTACTCCTTTTCCAGCTTCATGCTCATTTATTATCTTCATTTTCAGATCCAAAGTGATTGCTTTCCTCTTCTTATACAGTATACAACTGTAATCTCTGTCGATCACTGGTGAGAGTGAGGCATCTTACAAGGCGAGAGATGCATACATCCCTGCATCCATTGTTCCCAACATAATATGCCGCACACAAAACTTAAAATACTATACTGTACTTTTACCATTTTTCTGTCATCGTAAGATAAAAAATATTGTAACTCGAACCATACTGTTTTCAAGCACCCCTTGGTTCTTGAGGGACTGCAGACCCTCTCTTGTGTTCAATAAAGCACATTCCCAAAGAACAGACTACTGGCAATTCCTGCATCCCATTCAATGACACGTGTACAATCCAAACTGACTGTAAAGCTGAAAAGTGAACGAGTGAAACCATCCATCATGGTGTGTATTGCAATCTAGATTTACGTTCAAAAAGCAGAGCGGCATTTATAAACAGCCAACTCCAAATAAGTGGAAGATATAACGAAAAACAACCTTGTTCAAGATGGGAAGAATTGGTGACATGCACCTGGTTAACACTTGCTTGAACCCCTAAGTGGATGTGCCCACTCCTAGCCTCTCCAGCCTGTTTATCCACCCCTTAGTGTTGTTATTTTATCCTAGCTTTCTCTTTATAGTATAAATATAGCATAAATTATATGCATGTACATGCATAAATGACATTTCCAGCTGGGTGGTGTGGAGTGAAGGTGCATGGCTATCATTGATTTTGTTGAATGTGTTATCCAGATTCATGTTCACACCGCTTAGTAAGTGTTTTCCTCTTGCCTTTTACTGACATGGAGTTGGTGCCTTGGGCCTTGGAACCATTTTGTAGGGAATGGTGTCACTGATTTACATTTGTCTTTTTGAATAGTTTGTACACACACTTTTATTTTTGTATCTACGCCTATAAAGAGGGCCTTTGAGTACCTAAAATATCACACTGGTTGTGCTAAATATGCCCCAGTAAAAGCATTTCCCTTAATATTGGACTAGTTCTGGTGACCCGGCAGATGTTACAATGCTCCAAGCACTCCATGCAGATCATAAAAATGTTTTGCCTTAAGTTATATTTTAACTATCGTCAATAGTTTTTATGTGTTCATATTGTTTTTAATATTATTTCCATAGACCCCAAAAGGTCGATGTTCCTCAGAATGTCTTCCAGGATTCAGAAAATCTCTAAGGGAAGGATATCATATATGTTGTTATGATTGTGTTCTGTGTTCAGAGGGGGAAATATCAAACCAGCTTGGTAAGTTTTATTTTCACATGCACATAAACCCAGGAGGACTGAGAGGTTAGATATTAGGTGAAGATTAAAGCATACCTAGACCGAAAACTATAAAAGTCATATATAGCAGCTTTTTTTTCTATATTCTCACATCATTTTGATCATTTTCATAGCACACTTTCTGCCCCCCACCTCCATTATATGTATGGAAGGATTATTGATTGCCTCCCAAACTGGGTTTCCCTTCTCATATTCACTCCATATGGACTGATAGGATTAGTGGTTGACAAAATTAACATAACATTGTTTGATGCTTCCAGATAACCTCACAGGAAGTGAGAAGGGCACAACATTTCCGGCAATATCAACAAATTTGTGCTGTACTTGCTGAAAATGTGTATGAAATAAGAGAACTAATGCAGCCACCACTTGAACTGGCAAACTGCAATATGTTTTTTTTTTCTTACATTTTTCCTTTTTTTGTTATTGTTTTATTTTTATCAACACCAAACAATTCATCAGGGTGTGATCAGGTGAAATAAGTAATGGGCTGGCTCATGGGAGGAGTTAAGCAAATATCAAAATCTCCTAAAGCAGACCTAAACGTGAACATCAGATTTAAATTTCGATATCTTTTCTCACTTACTTGCATTAGAATGTCGCTCCTCCCTCTCATGGCACTGGCTATGTCAGTTTGAATCAATTAAAAGTAAAACATCCATTATATTTATTTTAAGGTGCCATCTTGTGTGTGGCTCTACTGACCTTGCTATCTACTTCTGACCTTCTTCTCTGCCCACACTCCTCCCTCACTGCCCAGGCTTTCTAACCAATCAAAAAGCAGAGTGTTGTCTCTTTTTGATTGGATGGTATGCTTATTCTATTTTTTTGACAGGATTATAATACATTTTTAATCCAGCATCCAGAGACAGTTTTCTGCCCCCTTAGACATGATTTAGTGCTACTTACAAACAATTGTGACATAATTTTTTTGCAGTTTCAGACATTTTTTCATGCCTAAACATGTTGACAATAGACAAAAACCATGAGATTCTCCTTTCAGGTCAGACTATTTAAATGGGCTTCCTTGTGGCAAAACCACATTTCTGTCTGCCCCCAAGGAAAATATGGGGGATAGGGTCATATCCACACAATGTGACCCCTGGGTTGTGGGGATCTGTGTGTGTGGGGAAATTTCAAATCTGGAGGCCCCCTTCAATAAGCTGGCACCACATATTGACTCCTTCACCCCTGTAAATGACCATAGGTTTACATATTACCCATTACCCATTCCCTGCAAGAGTTATATCAGCAATAGAAATAATCAGCTAACAAATTAGTGTAACCAGCTAAAAATAATACTTGATTACCCCGCCAGTTGCTTGATTCAATTTCTTCCTGGTTCTTGAAATGTAGAAGGTACTGAACTGCTTACTGCTGCCTCTAATTTTCAATATTAGGCTGATGCAGGTGAGATTCTACATGTAGGGGTTCAGGGGTGTGGGGAAGTGGTAACCGCAACCTTACTGCCAGTCTGATTAAAGCCATAATTGCATTGTTTGGAGACGTCACATGTGCAGACATGCATTGTACAGATGGGCCTTACCCCCCTGGTCTGTTTTTGACCTGGCCAGATGAATCCTAATTTGCTCACTGTCACACCCCACATCACTCACCTGAATCCCTCCTGGCTTCTTTTTTGCTTGGCTGACCAGCTCCCCAAATAAAACGAATGCCACTCTGAACAACACTCTCTCATAACTATTACTACAGATCCCCTGTAACCTCTTCATTAATGCTATCAACAAGGGAACGACACCGGCCTTCTCCCATCCATTCTTACTCTCCCCTTCTTAAAACCCTTCACCGCCTGTCGCACTAAAAACTCCTTACTCAAATCCTTAAACCCCATTAATTTGAACAGGAAGGCCAAGCCTGCTAATTTTTTATTCAACAGCCACGGACATCCCAGTGACATAAAAAATAAATCAGCACCCCCTTAAAATCCTTTTCTGACCTGGTCCCCCTGCATTCCTCACAGAAATCCCACCATTCTTTCCATACCACAGAATATGCCAACCACGTAGCCAAACTCACTGAACGCCGAATCATACCCGCTACAATGCCAAGGGATCTTCCACAGTTCCTGGAGGCATGGGACACCTTGCCGCTTCGCCCCTGGGACCAGCTGCCGGAACCACTCCCACTGAAACTGAGACAGAGAGTCAGCTATATTGTTAACAGTACCAGGAATACTCACAGCAGCCACCACAATGTTCCAGCGAAGGCAACAAAAAACCAACTGACTCAGCAATCTAATCAACAGCAGCGAAGATGTCGAATAGGCATTCACCGCCTGAATCACACGCAAATTTTCACAGCAAAACCTTATCCGCTTATTCGCCAGCTCCCCATCCCACAACTCCATCGCTACCACAATGGGGAACAGTTCTAAGACTGCCAAATTCGCCAACAAACCAGCCTTCCTTCACGTCTCAGGCCAAGGTTTAGCACTCCCTTTTCCCTACCAAAATGCCCCATACCCTGATGCTCCTGCCGCATCTGTAAATAACTCCAGGTCCGCATTTCAAACCAGCCCCACTAACCAAACTGACCTCCCATTGTACTCGTTCAAATATCTCCTCCAAACCTCTAAATCCTCCCTGAAGTCCTTGCGCAGATGAATAAAATGCCCTGGGCAACTTACCCCAGCTGTAGCCGCCGCCAATCTCCTCGCAAATATCCGCCCCATAGGCATGATCCGGCAGGCAAGATTTAACTTACCCATGAGTGACTGCAAGTCCCTCAACGTAAGTTTATTTCTGTCCACTGCCTTTGCCACATCAATCCATAATGCCTCCAACTTGTCTTCCGGCAATCGACACTCCATCGCCACGGTGTCAATTGTGATCCCCAGAAAAACCAACTCCGTTGTCGGGCCCTCCCATTTATCTTTCGCCAAGGGCACTCCGAACTTGTCTGCCAAGAAATCAAATGTCGCCACCAACACCCTACACATCGCCGACTCGGGTGGCCCGATGAAAAGAAAATCGTCCAGGTAATGGATGACCGATTCTACCCTGGCTACCACCCGCACTGTCTATTAGAAAAATGAACTAAAAGTTTTGAACAGCGCACATGACAAAGAGCACCCCATCAGCAAACAGCGGTCCACATAAAAGGCTCCTTTTCACGTGCAACCCAAAAAACACTCACTATCCGGGTGCACCAGTAACAACCAAAAGACCGCCTCTATGTCCGCCTTTGGCAACAGGGCTCCTCTGCCATACTTACACACCCATTTTAGTGCACTGTCGAACGACGTATAGGATACGGAACAAAGGCGGGGGTCAACTGCCTCATTCACTAATGCACCGTCCGGGAAAGACAAACGGTGAATGAGTTAAAATTTGTTTGTCTCCTTCTTTCAACAGCTTAGCACCTGCCTTGTCCAGATACCTACTTAGGAAAGGCCACAATGGACCTACCTTCACTGGCGTCATCCCTCTTTCCAGCAGCATCTGACCCCCTTCCACCGCCTGCTTGAAAACAGCGGGCCGATCCATGCATGCCCCCGCATTTTGCACATTCATGCTTCAAACGGCAGGCCTGGCCGAACATGTAGCCCCCTTCAATAAATGGCCAACACACCCCTTTTTTACGGAAGGCCGAGGGCCCAAAAGGTGACAGACAACCCCTCCCCCAAAAGGGCTGCATGCCCCCGCTCCTCCCCGGCGTCATCAGCTTCATACACAAGCCAATGTTCTTGTGGTCCCACTGAATCGACGTACGAAAGGCTTTCCGCTGCCTAAACTGCTTGTCATATCTGAGCCACGCTACCCCCTCATAAGTCCTATGAGCCTCCCCAATGGCATCCAAATAACAGAAAAGGGCCGAGCAATGCCCTGGTTCCTTTTCTCCCAACACACTGGCGAATATCGCAAACGCTTGCAACCAATTCGAAAACGTCCGCGAGATCAACCTGGGCTGCTTCGACTCCTCTTCCTTCGGCCACTGACCTTGCAACCGATCCAATTGAAACGATCCAGCGGCAACAATGTAAAAAGTTCCACATACTCACCTTTCCAGATTTGCTCCTTCATCTCCTGCCACAAGTGCACCCCCAGCGGCCCTTCAAAACACACGTATACCTCCCCTTTTTTGCTGCACAGGATGTGAAGGGTATTGGCAGCAGAATGTGGGGGGTAGTAGTATAAATGGATGAGAGAATGATGAGAGAGATCAGAGAATACAAACAACACTGAAATGGATTCTCTGCTTGTGCAGGCACCTTAGTTGCAAAGTTTTTTTTTATCATTCATCTAAAAATGCTTCAATACTTCTCCAGACACCAACCTGAAACAAACCTGGTGCATCAGAAAGTAAAAAATAAGTCACTTATGGAACATAAAAAGGTTTAACTTTTTCCTACTCCATCCATAATGGAGAAAAAAGTTTGGCTTTGTATAGTAATCAAGCAATGTTTTGTCACTCTCCCATACTCCTCTCTCACCAGCTTTATATGATGCTGGATGTCCTCCAGGCAGAAATAAGGTGGCAATTTATGACTTGCTGCAGATTCTAATGCACAATATGAGAAGCTCACGGTTTGCAGTGAAATCAGACTCAAGCATTTCAGTTCAGCAGAAGAGCCCGTACAACTGTACAAGACTAATAGTGAAGCCACAGTTTAGCTTTATAGAAGGAGAATATTCTGTTTATTGCATGAAATGTCTCTGCAGCCTCCTTTAGGAAATAGAAGCTAAATTTCCTGCTCACCATGTGCTGTCTGAGACAGATTTAGAGAAAAGAATATGTGAAATGTTGTTGTGTATACAGCTCACAAAGCCGGTGACACCACTGCTCACTTCTAGTTTTAGTTTGGATTACAAACAATTGAGCTGGGCAGCTCTCCAGAGATAAAAAATCATTCTCCATGATTGCAGTGGTGAAGCCACTCTGTTCCTCAGAGGAAAACAACATAATATAAACATAATGTGCACACTTTGCCTGGAAAAGCCGAAATGAGCTTTTACAGGATTTATTATGAGAAGTGTTACTGCTTGGGTTGGGATTAAAGTCAAATTCAAACAGAATATTGTAATTCAGATTGGATAAGGTAGATTTGTAGAGTTTCGATGATGAAGACATCTTCTTATCCTTCTAAGTTCCTCCTCTTACTTTTTCTCCCCTGCTCTCCACCCACATTCAGAAATCTTCCAATCAAATAATGTTTGACGTGTCTTCAGCCATGACACATGTGCTAATATCACAATATATTAACCCCTAGTGAATTCAGAGAACTTTATGCTTCCAACCTTCATAAGAGAGCATGTTGAAACCCTACAAATGAAAAGATTATACTGATGTATGAAGCAAAAATATAGTTAAAGAACTGTTAAAAAATCTTTGGGAAACCAATTCAATAGACATTTTTTTTAGACTGGATTCAGAATATTGTTAATTTTTGTATTGAAGTTTATGGCCTTCAATAAAAGTGCAAATACCCTACAATAAGGTAATTTGTCAGAATTGTTGGGAAGGTTAAAGGCATCTTTGGGAACATAACAAAGGCAATAAAAATGTAACGAGCATGCGGTCTTTGCAACGTAAAAAATATAGAAAGTAAAGGTAGTAAAAACCTTTTTAAACCTTTAGAGGAGTAAATTTGCATTGGAATTGAGCTTATCATCATACCAATGCTTGTATCAGCACTCTTCTCATCATACTAGAAATAATGTTGTGTAATACATTTTGTTCCCCTGCAGACACGTAAACCTTGCTACAAAAGTCCTGAAGACGAATGACCTGATAAGAGGAAAGTAAAATGTATTTCCAAAACATATGAAATTTTTTCTTGTGAAAATGATGTTTAGCTTTATCCTTATTTGTATTAGGAAACTTTATGTATCATCGGAAAACTCCAATAGTGAAAGCCAATAATCAGACCGTGAGCTTCATCCTCCTGATCTCCATCTTGCTGAGCTTCCTCTGTGTCTTCTTGTTCATCGGCTGTCCTATAGACATAACCTGCATGCTGAGACAAGTTTCATTTGGGATCTTCTTCTCCATCGCTGTCTCTTCTGTTCTAGTCAAGACTATCACAGTCTGCATTGCTTTTAAAGCCACTAAACCCGGCAGTTACTGGAAAAAATAGACCACAGTGAAAGTATGGAATTCTTTGGTCCTAACTTGTTCCTCTGTGTAAGTACTGATTTGTGTTATTTGGCTATCAGTGTCTCCTCCCTACCAAGAGTATGACATGCACTCCTATCCTGGGAAGATTATCATTCAGTGTAATGAAGGGTCAGTTATCGGGTTCTACTCTGTGTTGGGTTATATGGGGTTTCTGGCAGCTGTGAGTTTTGTTCTGGCTTTCATGGTGAGGACATTACCGGACAGTTTTAATGAGGCCAAGTACATCACCTTCAGCATGCTGGTGTTCTGCAGTGTGTGGATTGCCATGATCCCAGCCTATCTGAGCACCAGGGGGAAGTACATGGTGGCTGTGGAGGTATTTTCCATACTTACCTCCAGTGCTGGGGTTTTATTTTGTATATTTTTTCCCAAACTGTACATTTTGCTTTTAAAACCTGAGCTAAACACACGAAAAAACATGTTGGAGAAATAAATGTTGAAAAATATTGCATACAGAAGTCGTGTAGTCTACATGTCCTGCTAGAAAACTATTAGCTTTAGAAAATTTGTAACCCACCAACCTGTAGTCAAGAAAGTTTAAAGTAAAAACTTTTCTAAATACTTGGAACTTACATTCTCACTTTTATTTGTCTACACAGGAAAACAAAAAACAGAGTGTTCTCCCCACCGATTGTTTCCTATCAGAAAGGGATGCCGAAGCAAAGAGCAGATAAACATAAGTCCATGACAGGGTGTGAAGAGGAGTGTAAAAAAAAGTAAATTCATTATACATTATTGCTTGGGCCCATTAAGAACAGGTTTGTCCTTTGTCCTCCCTTTGAGGTTTGTCCTCCCTTTGAGCCGTTTATTAACAAATAACTTAAAGATTAACTCTTTAAACAAATAACCATTATTAACAATATATAAACACATAATCAACAAATAATACCAACTTACCAATAACCACAAATAACTGTAACCAATACATTAATAAAACATCCTTTCCTAAACACACCCCCTGGTTACTGGTCCTCGAAGGCCCCACTATTGTAACCCCTTGCACCTAATGGTTCTGCACCTCCGTGATATGTAATGCTCCCAGCAGCACCTCAAGCTCGGGAACGATACCAGCAGCACTCGCAGCCCTACCACAAAACAATTTTACACTCCCAACAACAACCTTACCGAGGGTCCCACACCATAGTTGAGACCCTCACCCCCACTGAAACAGTCCAATACATCACCTTCCCTGCAGGACCTCACCGCCACGGCGCCACAAGAGCGATACCTTGCCCTTATGTGCCCCGCCACACCCTGACCGCTCTCTGAATTCCTTCCTGAAGTGATGAGATTCCCAGTGACCAATGCGCTGAATAACCCTCTCCCCAAGGCCCCACCGAGCTGCCTTGGTAGCTGCCCCCATTCTGAACGAATGCGAGGAAAATTTTCTTGCCTCCACCCCCTCCTCCCATAAACATCTTCTAAAAACTGCAACAAACTGATATCTCGATAAAGCCAAACCATCAGCTTGCACCAAAAAGGGCCCACCCCCCAGGCCTAATTGCCTAAAATTCCCTCACAGCCTCCACCGGACACACCAAACCTCCACCCGAATTCTTCAAAACAATATCCACCCCTTACCCCCCTGGTCTGTTTTTGACCTGGCCAGATGAATCCTAATTTGCTCACTGTCACACCCCACATCACCCGCACACACGCCGACGTCATCGTACGCGCCGACGTACACGCACGGAGGGAGAAGAAGCCGGCCGGCTTCTTCCCGGAGAGGACACCCGACGCTGGAGGACGACGCTGGAACACGACCATGGATGATCGCAGCGGGACCAGGTAATTGATCGATAAACCCGAACTTTTCTCACTGTATTTTCATACAGTGAGAAAAGTTCGGGTTTATCGATAATTGTAACTTTTTGAAGCCCGTACCAAGGTCGGGTTTATCGCTTGGTTAAACAGGATTTATATAGCGCCAACATAATACGCAACGCTGTACATTAAATAGGAGTACATGATTATATATAAATGGGCAATTGTCACGAATAACAGGGAGAGGAGGGTAACAGGAAGGTGTATTAACTACTAGGCCTCAAATAACTAGGGAAAAGGGAATGGTCACCCCTTGCAGACACCCTAACCTCACCCTAACTCCTAACTGTATGAGCATCCCTTGATGGTGGGAATGCTCATACTCAGGAACCTAGGCCCTACTAGCCCTGTAAAGCCCTAGCAGTAGTGTCTGGCTTGAGACTGCTGGTTCCTTGCCCTATGAAGGACCCAGTGTCTCCCTGAGGCCTAGTAAACAACAAAATAACACAAAACACCAATACACCAAAAGTAAAGCAACTTATCTCATAGCAGATATCAACAGGAACTCAGGATGGCACAACACTCCAGCTATTCACAATCCAGCAGCGAATATCAACCGCACAGCATGAAGTGTGAGGCTAGACTAAATGGAGGAGCAGTAATGACCAGCAGCTGCACCTGATGTAAGGGGAGTGCTCATTACAAAGAACAACACAGAAACAAGTAAAAACAAAGAGACTGTCAGATAATCTCACATGCACCTTGTCTGACAGATCCTCAAACTTCCCTCACGGAAGGAACCGTGACAGGGATACTCCCAATCATTTTTTTCCTATCAGGTTAAATAAGGACACTGGGTCAAATAGTATTGGGTCACATAATTTCTCCTGGACTGAAATGACTGTATGAATTGTAGGTGATCCGGCCACTGCTGTGTGCAGCCAACCTATACATTCATACCAAAAATATGGACAAATAAAACATACATAAACCCTAATTACACATCCACCCCCCTCCACTCACCTCTCCACACAACCTTCTATGACACATCTGGGGGAGAGAATGCTAGACCGTGTCACATGACTAACACCGCTGAGTCTTATTGGCCTGCTGACATCACATCAAAGTTGGCCACACCCAGAGATCTCAGGGTTTGATTGTGTATACAAGGGAGAATGTTACAGGTAAATAAAATTAATAAATGCACAGATATCATGGTTATCAGTTTATCAGATCACAGTTTTATTAAAATTAATGAGATACATGGTATTATTGGTAGATCATGATATTTATAAACAAAATGAAAAAGATGGTGCAGAAGCTATACATATTCAGGACAAATGTTTTTATTGGGGACAAGTAACAATATTAACATTAGAGTTCTTGTCAGGTATTCATTATTATGTGTACCCCAATTAAATAGAATTCCACCACTTCCTGTTTTGAAATAAATCTTCTGTTAAAGAAGAACTTTCATGAATGATATTGTTTTGATAACTGTACATGTAACATTTATGGTATTATTCAGTATATAATGTTCTTTGTTATTCCACATTTCTCTATGTAAGTACATTTTTTCCAATCTGTCAAGCAAAAGTAATAACAACACACTGGACTTGATTTATTAAAGCTCTCCAATGTTGGAGACGATACATTTTCATCCCTAAAGCTGGGTAATCCAGCAAACCTGGAATGGATCAGGTGCAGGATTTAGAACATTTGCTAGCAAAACGCAAATTACTTTGAATAAATCCATTCCAGGTTTGCTGGATCACCCAGATTCACTCATGAAAGTATATCTTCTTTAGCCTTGAGGAGCTTTAATAAATCAGGTCCATTGTCTGGGTACATATAACAATAAACTTTCATTCTCCCATGTTTAAATATTCTTTAAATAAAAAGGTGGCAACAACATAGTACCTCTGATGGTGATAATTGTCTGGAAACTGGCAGTGGGGAAGGATGGTGATGACACTCTGAAGGAACCACACATGACCTGGTCTACAGTCCATTACTACAAATGTTCAGGTAAAGAGTCCACTTAAAAAAATGGTCAGATATGGTTTATGGAAAAACAATATGCTTTTTATTTTTTTGAGACAACATCCCACAAGTCCCCATGACCCCCCTGTTGGTGTTAATACAAACCTTAGGGGCATTGCAATGAGCTCCGAAGCTCATCCAGAAATCTTGTAGTGCAGTTGGGCAGGAGCCTCTATTGGTGGGGAGGGTTGACTACACAAAGTTAGTTTCCTCTGGTGGTCCCAAAAAGATTAGTTTATATATTTAGTGTCTTTTTTTGTAAATTATAGTTGGAAAAACACATTTTTTTAAGACAACTGCTAAATTGTTGGATAATTTTTAAAGCACCTGGATATGGTTTTGTCAAAAATATGTAGTTAGGGGAACATGCTGAAATAAACAAAAAAAAAAGAAAAAAATGATATTGAAGATGAATTTTCAGTAAAATCAAGTATGGGTCATGTTTAACCTCCTGGGCAGTTCATTTCTGTCTGATTTTATATGTCTAAAAGTGGTACATTGTCTTTTCTGAAAAATTATTTTACAGTATAATATAATAGTATAATATAATAAAGTTTGAAACACAAAATCATGTCAAAATAATACATTAAATACAATTTAAGAAAATAAATTTAATAATAAATTTATTAATAAACTTTGACATGATTTTGTGTTTCAAACTTTATTATACTCATACTAATATAATATACTGTAAAAGAATTTTTCAGAAAAGACAATGTACCACTTTTAGACATATAAATTCAGTGTATTGCATTCAATACAGTTATTTTGCGCCCCAGTAGCACTGCTGACTGTCATTGGCATCTGCCGCACGACTGGCGGCTTTCTTCTGCTCAAAAAAGCCTGCATAGTTTGGCTTAGACAACCTTTCCTGCTGCTGTCACCCATGCCGCTTAAGGTAGTTGTTTGGCTGCCATGGCTGGTGTAACTGCAATAGGGACCCCTGCTGCTGCTGGCATACGGAAAGTCTGAGCACAAGTCCCTTACAAGCACTTCTTGGTAGTGCTGCAATTTAGGTCCCCTGTATTGGGGCAAGATAAGTTGTTCTATCTCAGGCTTGTAACGTAGATCAAGTAACGTAGCAATCCAATAGTCGGCAGTGTTTGTTTTTATGTGCTGTATGCGCAGATCTTTGGCTCCTGCATGAAGGCTGACATGTGGCTCAAGGTTTCCACAGAAGGAATTCTGGACCCACACTCCTGTGGATTGAACAGCAGCACAGGGTCACCCTCCTCTTCTGCCTGGTCTTGCCATCCACAGAACATGCCGCCTTGTGTTTGGGTGGATGGATGCCATGTACCCTCAATATCCTCCTCTGCCCCTTCCTCCCCTTCTCCCATGCCTGCAATCTCCTCATCCTCATCCTCTTCGACCTCCTCCTCTTCCTGTATTTGCAGTACATTATGCCTAGTAGGTCATGCATGTCTGAGATGATGTTGTAAACGTCATCTCTTCCTGCAGCGTCCGCTCTGTGTCGTGTCCAAGCTCCATCATCATCTGTCCTAGCAGGCAAATGATGGGGATGGTGTCACTGACACAGGCCTGATCTCTGCTGATCATCCTGGTCGCCTCTTCCAAAGGTGCCAATACAGTGCACAAGTGCTCAATTTGCAGCCACTCTGCAGGGTTAAAGTAAGGTAATGTAGGTAAGTGTCTCAAACGAGCAGACTGACACATAATCCACCACCGCTTTCTGTTGTTCAGTGAGCCACTACAGCATGTAAAAGGTGGAATTCCAATGAGTTGCTACATCATAAATTAACCGGTGCCCCGGCAGATTGAGGTTTTGCTGTAAATCCACCAATCTGGCACTGGCTGTATGCAACTGGCGGAAATGCACTGACAAATTTCTGGCCTTCAGCAACAGCGGCCGGAGGCCTGGGTACTTTGCAAGGAAGAATTGTACTATGAAGTTCATGACGTGAGCCAGGCAAGGTATGTGTGTGAGTTTCCCACAACGCAGGGCTGCCAGCAGATTGGCCCTGTTGTCACACACGACCTTGCCTGGATGGAGTCCGTGCAGAGTTAGCATTATGTTCCCCTGCTCCAGGCACTTAGAACCCGTTGTACCCGTGTTATGCGTGTGGCTGAGGGAGCTGAGGCATCGCAACCTCAGGACTGCGTGGCAACTTCTGACTTGTGCACTGAAATAGCAAACTGCAGGTTGTTGCTGGTGGGGAATAGATGCTGGTGGATGGTAGGTGCTGGGTCCCCACGGCAAAGTGTACCTGGAGGAAGAGGTTGAGGCAGACAAGTCAAAGGAGGAGGTGCCAGTGAAGGTCGAGGAGAAGATTGCATGGCGATGTATTCTGGACGAAGCTAGGTATGCAGGCCTTCCTGCAGCTGCATCTTCCCCTGCTGCCACCAGTTACCCAGTGATCTGTATAGAAAATATATCTTCCCAATGCGTGCTTGCTCAACCAACTGTCGGATGTCAAGTGCACCTTGCCAGAAACAGAGTGCTGCAGGGCCATAGACAGGGGCCAATCGGCTGCCTGCCACCACAAAGATGGAGGAGAGGATCCCTACTCTTATTGGAGGGCCCTAGGCATTATGGGGGAGACCCCCAGGCACTGTGGGAGCGCCGAATTCGCACCTGTGAACCACATGTTTTTCGGGTATAGTCTACCCAAAATCGAACAGCCATATCAGGGTCGAATATAAGGACGACCCGAATTGAAACACCAACACTACTCATTAGAACCCTGATTTCTTTATCAACAATTATGTTTCCCAAATCAATTGTCAATTAAATGTCACAAATGTATTGTATTGTGAAGTGAACAACATTGTAACAAGGCAATACACAAACTAAATGACAGGCTTTGGCTGGCTTACAGTTGGACATATTGTTTATCCTATTATTAAAAAATAAAATAAATAAAGGGAACATTGTGTGAGGTCCTCTGTTAATATTGAATCTAGACTTCTCTGCACATATGTATGATACTAGCTAGTCAGAAAAATGAAGTATCCTGTAACGCCCTATCCTGTCCAAACCAGGCCATATGCTCTCACATTAGTAGGGGTATATAATGAAGGACAAGGCCTCATCCCCACAACCTGTCCCCTAAATGGCTGTGGGGGTCTGTGAGTTAAGATTATTAGGATTAGGAAGCCCCCTGTATTTAGGGGCCCTCAGAATAATACTTCCTTAGACCTCTTATTATGTAAAGGGTGCATAGTACCTCCTACCCAATCTTAGAAACTGTTACTAATTCCACCCTTAATTGGGATAAATTCATAGCATATACATTTTAATGTATGGCTTATACCTTCTAAATTTATTCAAAGTCCTGAAAATATTATTGTCACAAAAAATGCAGGGGATCAGAGGAACCAGTGGGAACAAGTCCCAAAACAACAGTATGTAACAAAATATGTTATTTTTTAAACCATTTTTAAAGTATAGACAGGAATATCAGGTTTTAATGCTAGCTAGAGTCAGTCGCATTTTAAGTTAATTGTAAAGCCCCTGAACATATTATTGACAATGCAATTTCTGTTAGGGAAATGTGTGTCTGTATGGGGGAAGGATTAAATAAAAAGGGATGTAAATAAACATTCATCATTCATAACATCATTGTAGAATTTCTTTTTTAATACGGCCCCGGCTGCACTGAACACTTAATAAATTATTAAACATTGTGTGGTCCTAATGTTGAAAGCAGAGCCTTTCTCAGATGTGAAACATGGCTAGGCAGGAAAGGGGAGAGGGGAATAGGCATGTGACTTTCCACTTTTCCTGCCTATATCAGGCCTCATGGAGCCTTGCTTACCAGAAAGTAGTGAATCAGAAGTGTGCCCCCCTTGGGCCACAGGAAACCTGGCTGCCAAAAGGAGGGAGCTAATAGTGTATGGCCCCACTTCCTTGCCATACCAGTCCCATATCTGCCTTTATTGGTAGAAAATCCCATTGCTGAGGGAGTGGAACCCATCCATTTAATATATACATATATAAGGACTAAGGATAATGGTAAATGGGGTTACAAAATTACATTAACCAAAAATCAATTTCTATATATAAGTTTAGAAAACTTTCTTAGCTATAGTACGTTACATATTCTTTTTTTTAAATATAATTTCCTTATCAGAACATATGTAGGCTACACTGAGTCAGTATGCAATATTTTAGTATTTATTTCTCCAACATGTTTTTTCATGTGTTCAGCTCAGGTTTAAAAAGCAAAATGTATAATTTGGGAAAAAATATACAGCATAAATCCCCAGCCATCATGTATTTTCCTCTGGTGCTCAGATAGGCCGGGATCATGACAATCCACACACTGCAGAACACCAGCATGCTGAAGGTGATGTACTTGGCCTCATTAAAACTGTCCGGTAATGTCCTCACCATGAAAGCCAGAACAAAACTCACAGCTGCCAGAATCCCCATATAACCCAATGTGATATAAAAGGACAATGTTGATCCTGCATTGCATTGTATGATGATCCTCCCTGGAGAGGAGTGCATGTCATAATCCTGAAATGGTGGAGAGATGGACAACCAAAGAATCCCATTTATAACCTGAATGGATGAGCAGAACAACATGACTGTATTGGGAAGTTTGACTCCCACCCATTTCCTACAGGAGCTTCCAGGTCTGGTGGCTTTGAAAGCGATGAAGACCACAATGGTTTTGGCTAGGATAGAAGACACTGAGATAGTGAAGACAATTCCAAAGGAGATTTGTTGCAGCATACAAGTGATATCCACAGGACGGCCAAGGAACAGGAACACAGAAAGGAAGCTCAGAGTGAGAGAGCAGAGCAGAATGAAGCTGAGGTTCCGGTTATTGGCTTTGACCATGGGAGTGCTCCGAAACCAGAAAAATATTCCAAGGATAAAGATAGATATGGCAGCAAATAGGACAGACGACACCGAAAAAGTTATGATGAGAACATCATTTTCATATGACAAATACTCAGTAACCTTGGAAACACAAAGATTTTTAGGATCATTTGGCCATTCATTTTCAGGACACATCTGGCAGTTTTCACTGCAGACGCTTGTGGAATGAAGACGCACAAAAAAAACAAGTTTGGTATTTTGTATTTGTAAAATGTTGCTGCCATTTAGAGGCGACATAAAAAATGTATTCAAAAACATGATTGTTGGTTTTGTGCAAACCGAGATGGTGAAGTTACTTTAAAGGTAATAGAGGAGGGTGAATGTACTGTAATGCACTAAAAAGGCAATGGGCAGACATGGATTATATGGATTATATGGAGAAGTGCTCTATAT
Source organism: Pyxicephalus adspersus (assembly GCF_032062135.1). Taxonomy (NCBI): domain Eukaryota; kingdom Metazoa; phylum Chordata; class Amphibia; order Anura; family Pyxicephalidae; genus Pyxicephalus; species Pyxicephalus adspersus. Next base: position 154,383,647 of record NC_092860.1, read on the forward strand.
TTTGTTATTTCTGTGTACAGCTCTGTGTAAGTGTGTTTTAAAAGAGCCAATACCACCACTGAAGGGCCACTGTGTGGATGTTATACTTGGGTGAGAATGAGTTGCGACCATGAGAAAATACGATGTGTACATTAGTAACTGTACAACTGTAGTATTTACAAATTCTAGATCTGATTTATTGACCAGGACTGGGGAAGATAGACTATTATAGGAAAACTTAGGTGATGCAACAAGCCTGGAACGGGATTCTTTAAATAATTTGCTAAATGTTTACAATCCTGAATCAGGTAATTTACAGGTTTGCCAAAACCCCAAAATTTTCGCATGAAAGTCTTTCTTCCCCAGTCCTGATGAGTTTTCATAAATTTAGGTCCATTTTTTTAAGGAATGTATCTGTAAATGGTGTAAAATGAAAAAAAAATGACTCTTATTCAAAATTTGTTCTCTTCAATGGAAGAAGCACAAAAATACCTAATGATCTCACCAGTGTCTTTCTCAATTTCTAAGAGATGATCTGAATTCATGTTGTGTTATATGCCCAAAGCATCACTTTGATTTGACCTTTAAAAAGACTTTGCTTTATTTTGACCTAGAAGAAAAAAAAACTTACCTGAATGATTTGACATTTCTCCCTCTGAACATGGAACACAATCATAACAAACATATGTGATATCCCTCCCTTAGAGCTTTTCTGAATCCTGGATGGCATTCTGGGGAACATCGACCTTTGGGGGCCTGTTATAGGGTAATATGAATACATTTTGCACATTTTATAGAAACCATTGCAAAAAGTTAAAGTACAACTAAAGACAATTTGTTTTTACTAGATCTGGATAAAGAATTCATAGCTTAAAACCTCTTTTATATCCAAGGAATTAAGAAAAATGCCTATATAAAAATAAATAAATAGATAGTACAAGTGACGTGACATGCCAGGGACTCAAAAATCACCTTTTATCAAGGAATGAATACAAAATGAAAAAACACTAAGACTAACTAACACTAAGTACATAAACACAATAAGAAGGGCAATGTAAACTCAGTTCCACTCACTCTGACAATATGGTCCAGGGCCAAAAAGAAGGGCTAGCATTATAAAAAAAAGAATAAAAAAAAAAAACAAGAAGAAAATAACTTTACTAACATCCTGTTCAGTATGGTGAGTGGGAGAGACATGAATCTCACTAGCAGTAGTCAGAAAATGGCCACCAACCAGAATTAGTGGCTCATATGATTTAGGAAGGCCCTATCTGTCCACCCCTGAATTGTCCCCCTCATTCATGGAGTAGGTTTCATGCTGTTCGTTGGCCATCTCTTCATGGATGGTTTCTGAAACTCATCCTGGATAAAACAGAACTTATTGTCTCCCACTCCTCAAATCTCCCTCTGACATTTTTCTGACATTTAATAACACTGTTATTCTTCCCTCCCCTCAGGTGCATTGTCTTGGCATCACCTTTGACTCTGCCCTCTCCTTTACCCCCCATATTCAGAAAGTTTCCAGGTCCTGCCAATTTTACCTGCGCAACATCTCTAAAATCTGCCCCCATCAAACTTCTTGTACGTACTTCTATCTCTCATTTGAACTACTGTAACCTCCTCCTCTCTGGTATTCTACTAATCCAACTCTCTCCTCTACAATCTATTATGAATGCTCCAGCCAGACTTTTCCATCCTTCCCTCTGCTCCTCTTCCGCTGCATCTCTTTGTAGTTCTCTCCATTGGCTTCCATTTCACCTTAGAATCAAATTCATCTTCAGCTGCCCCGACTCTCTGGAATGGTCTTCCTCGTCCTATTCGGCTTGCTCCTACTTTCTGCTCAGAGCACTCAAACCCCAACTTTTCAAACTTGCCTCCCCATCTTCTTCTGTCTCCATAAAAAACTCACTACTTACCCCCCGATCCATATCACCCTCCAATTGTGTGCTCCTTTCCACAACTCTTAGATTGTACATTTTGTTTTTATTGAAGTCTTGCAAACACTTAAAAACATATTTACAATATATGCATATTATAAAAAATAAATATCAGGCGTTCATGCCAAATTCAAAACTCAACATCACAGGCCATATGCCAAAAACCAAGGAAAAATGTATTTTTTTACATAAGCAAAAAATAAATCCTATCTAACATTAGATTGTAATCGTCTGAGTAGGGTACTCTCTTTCTAGGTAATTGTTTGAATCTATTTAATGTACAGCACTCCATAATATGTCACTGCTATATAAATACTGTTAAAACAATAATAGGATTGTAACTGTATGGAGTTGATTCATGACTTTATTGTGTCACAGGAATTATCCCAAAAAACTTTAAAAAATGAAGCATTTTGTGTATGACTTAATACCCTATATCTGGACACAAGCATGAATCAGAGTATGATGCTTCCCATGAAGGTAGCCTAGGCATTGTTCCTCCCATTTAAAGGGAAAAGTGTCTTGCAGCATTTTAACCATTTCAGAAGGTAGAAAGATGTTGAGCGCCTTGCCTTTGGAGCCATTCAGTTGGAGACCAGAGAATTTCTGCAAATGTTGTAACAGGGACATCAGATAGGGAAACCAGCGGGTTAGACATTCATAACAGGACATCAAGAAAAGTCCCCAAAAAAGCAGAGCTTATGAAGATAACTTCCCACCTCTATACCTGAGTTATCAGGGTGATTCCTCACAGCCTCATTGGCTCAATGGAAATAGGTTATTAGGGGAAATAAAAGCCCATGTATTGAATATAAGCTCTAGGGAATGCAATAAGGGAGAAGACCCAGGCTTGAAAGTGAGGTCAAAATCCCCATCTTTCCAAGAGGTTGATTAAGAATGGCCAAAGGAGCAGCCACATATTCCCAAGTAAAAGGCTGTGACCAGCCACGTATTTCCAAGTATCAGTCTGTTACCAGCCAAGAATTACCAAAAATCAGCCTGTGACCAGCCACGTATTCCCAAGTATCAGCTTGTGACCATCCAAGTATGCCCTAATTATCAGGCTGTGACCAGCCAAGTATTACCAAGTAAAAGCCTGTGACAAGCATCGTATTCTCAAGTATCAATCTGTGCCCAGCTTTATGGTAGACTTAGACAAAATAGGACTTTAAAATTGGGGGAAGATTTAATGTATTGGGTTCTTAACCCTATGCCTACCTTTAGCAATGCAGTTATTGAGAATTTTGTTGGTACATTAATGGTGTAGATTCAGAGTTACTTCAGAAGCTATTTAACCACACTCCAAGCAGCAACCAAAATGCAGAACTCCAAAATCCTAACACTCTAATTTTCTATATTTCCTAAAAATAATGTATCTCATGTGAGGTGTGTAATATCTGGGTTATACATCTTAAATATGATTATGAATTATTGGTATTTTTTTTAATATGGAGCTCAAGCTTTCACTGCTGAGAACTATTTGCTTATTAGCTCTGATTTGCTGTTCTCTGTTACTCACCTGGTCACGTTTCCATGATATCAGCTGTTGGATGAGATTAAGTTGCCAATTTTCTGGAAGAGACTCATCAAAGTGTCCCACATGTCTCCAATATGTAAAATTTGCGTCTCCAACTCGTGTTATCCAATTTACAATGTTCAGTGGGCTGGGCAGGTCTCCTTTTTCTTTAAAATATATCTCCTTGTTATTTAAATCTTTATACTATACAGATTTAATATGGTGGGTTACCTTAAAATTTACAAAGATGATTATAAGCACCAAATATGTATAAAATTTACTGGAAATATCTTAATGTAAAAAACAGGATTCTGCAATAATAAATGTCATGTCAGTACAGTTTTCCTATAATTGTCTCTCTAATTTAACTATAGCCACATATGTACAATGCATTTAAAGTGCTCAGGAAGCACCTAGAGCATGCCACACCCATACCTTATGAGTATAACCTTGGTTGATTTAGTAATGAGTTGGAAGAAAAGAATACCTGTGAATCTCTTGCTAAGGAAAAAAACTGAAGGAGAATGAAGATCACTTCACAGTTAGGCGGCAGGGTAATTGTACAAATTAGAACCAGACCACAGATTAATCACCAAGTACAACAATACCAAACAAAGAACACACTTAATTATTGCCCTTTTTTATTGCCACAATTTCCTCAATAGCATGAGCCAACTTCATTACTGTAACACTGTGATTACCATTTACATGTAAAATAAATTATATGCACTCATATCTTGACTCCTTAATAAATCCGGAATGTTGTTCTATTAGAAGTGCCTTCTCTGTTAGACACAGCCACTAAATCAATATTATTTACTCAAAAAGCCATCAAAGACCCACCTAGCAGTAAATCAAATTTCAGAATGCAATTTTGAAACAATTTCAAATTTCTCAAAAAGACTCAAGACTCAAGAAAAGTAAAAAATGATTGTGATGAATTTTTCACCTATAAACATAAATTGATGGCCCAAGGTGCCTTGGTCCCCCTCAGTCTGGGTCACCTAAAGCGTAACTAAACTGAAAATAAAAAAAAAATACACTTACCTTTAATTCATCAGATTCTTCGATCCCACAGGAGATGTCTTCCATTGGGTCCTGCCATGTTCTGTAATCCTCCTTTGTCCCCATACGGAAGATGTGTTGGGCGCTGCCATCTTTATCCATCTTTTTCCTTCCTTCCCCGATCTTTCACTGCGAAATGCATGAGACTGGGTGCTGTAGCCTGCTGTAGAGAGGAAAAAAGTGCTGATCACTGTGCATGCATGAGATCTGCATCTTTCCTCTTATTTCAGAAAAATCCCCCTTCCTGATCCCAGGCATGTGCAGAAAGAACGGCCAGGAGCTGGGATGCATGACGTAGGTGTCCCGTGAGGATCTGCACTCCCTTTTTTTCTTGATCACCACAGCTATAAAGATGGTAGGGGCTTCACCCATTTTTTTTAAGGAAAAGAAAGAATAACATTTTTGCTTTATATAAAGGGATTGTCTACCCTTTTATGTAAAGTAAAAATGTTGGTGAGGAACTTTGGTCCACTTTAAGATACTTTTGTTCTCAGCTATAGTGTGTGTGGGAAAAAAAGATCTGAGAAACCAAGATTCAGAATTGGCACAGTAATATTTTAGTCACATAACAAAAAAAAAATCATTTAAAAAAAGGGAGAACTCCAATAAGTAATAACAAAGGGGTATGTAAAAATGACTTATGTTATGTAGTGAATTTGGCTATGCTTTAGTGGAATTCTCAATTTTTGTTTGTGGGAATCTTTTTCTTTAATTATGTGGTCATTTAATAAATATGCAGAGAATGCTCATTTTACAAAATTAACTTTCACTTATTTCAGAGCAAAAGTTGAAACAAAGAGAAAGTTAACTGTGCAAAGAATACCTAACCATCAAGAACAAGTTAACACACCATAATCTCATTAGGCTAAGTGGATGGTCTCATTGTACATTGAATTTTCAGTTGTGAATTTTGCTGACATATTGGGACAAACCAGAAATATCTGAAAATTCATTTTGTGATGTCATTTTCACACTATACACTTTTATGGAAAAGGAAAAAAAGGAAATAAAATAAAGGAAATAAACTCAAAATAATATACTGGAAAATAAAGGAAATAAACTCAAAATATTATACTGCTGAAATTGGCGTCAGTGTTCTAAATGTTCAGTAGACCATCTTTCTTAATTTATCTTGTTCGCCTTGTTAGCCTTATTCTTTAATCTGTGGACATTTATTTCAGATTTTGGTTCTTTAGTCTGTAAATATTTGTTGATATCATGCAATACCCAAGCCAGAATGTTGACTGCAGTAAACACTCTGTAAGGGGTGTTATCATTAGGATAATATGTTTTTATTTGTAGGTCTTTTGATCTGCAATCTTTTAAAGCATACCCTACTGTTATGGATATGAGATGGTTTTTCATCGGGTTCCTTGATAAGCATTTATATTGAGTTATAATAATATCTTCTAATAATGGGTCATCTGGAAAGCTGGAAAACCTAATTCTATTGAAATATTCCTGCATTCCTGGTATAGATGGGTTGGGAGATGTGAACACCAAACTGCAGTTACTAATAAATGTTCTTGATCCTGTGACCAAGAATCTGGGAAAATAAATGTTTTATTTAAATGATAAGAGACAGTAGTGGCCAAAAGTTAATAATAAGTCATGCTAACAGTGCCACAGATACCAACAACTTCAGTGGTTGAGGTCTGCAACTCTTGGGGAATTGAATAATAATACATTGCAGACACTAGAATCTTGAATTCAATACAAATTCCATGATTAGTTAAATGTTTGCCAAGTTGGCGTATCTCTCGTTCTCCATATTCATCATCAGATGTAATGATCCCAACCCAGTTCCATTTCAACCTTTCCATTAACTTCACTATGGCCACATATTGCATTTCATTATCTGGAACTGTCATGAAAACATTGGGATACATCTTTCTGTCACTTAGTAAACTATCTCCAGCTCCATAACTGATCTACAATAAAAGAGAACAATATTCATTCAAAACAGTTAATAAAAAACAACCCATTTACCCTTGTTTTATTTGGTTAACAAAATTTAATACAACAATTTTATTTTCAAAAAGTGAAACAGATTTTTTGGACATCAAAATACAAAATTGACATTATGTGAAACTGTTCAAATCACTTACGCAGGAATAGACAATAAATGCATTCTGCAATTAATTGTCAAAAGATGTCATAACAAACACTCAGACAAGAATGATACACTTACGTGGCCCCCTTCAAGCTTTCTGAATCGGTTTTACTATTTTATGTCTATTTTTTGAAATATTGTACGTATCAACCTCCTGGGCGTTTCACTGATGTCTGGATTTCTGTACCAAAAGCAGTACACTGTTTTTCATGAAATTTATTTTTTTAAATTGTAGACCTGTTATTTACAGAAATATGTCCGAACAAGGGTCTAGTGGATATCATGAATATAATAAAGTTTGAAACACACAAACATGTAAAAAAAAAATAACTTTAATAATAAATTTAAATAAAAAACACAAAAATCAGCTTAAACAAGAATGCATAAATAAATCAAAAATACTGAAAATACTGAAAATGCAATAACTCTGTATATTGTATAGTACTATATTATTCTAAAACACCTCCCTAGTGAGGTAAATTTTTGAATTTCCGGGTTATTTACTTTGTCTTTATTTTATATTATTTTGTATTGGATTGGATACAGGAGTTTGTATTCAATCCAATACAAAATGTGAATTTGAATTTCCCGGTTATTTACTTTGTCTTTATTTTATATTATTTTGGATTGGATTGGATACAGGAGTTTGTATTAAATCCAATACAAAATGTGAATTTGAATTTCCCGGTTATTTACTTTGTCTTTATTTTATATTATTTTGGATTGGATTGGATACAGGAGTTTGTTTTCAATCCAATACAAAATGTGAATTTGAATTTTTCGGGTATTTACTTTGTCTTTATTTTATATTATTTTGTACTGGATTGGATACAGGAGTTTGTATTCAATCCAATACAAAATGTGAATTTGAATTTCCCGGTGATGGGCACATACGCCGACGACATCATCAGGTACCGCCGAGGGACACGTACACGTGAACTCCGAGGGAAGAAGAAACTGACGGAGAAGACAGACACCCGACACTGGAGACGGAGATCGACGCTGGAGACGGGGATCGATGCTGGAGAACAACGTTGGAGAACTCGGATGGAACAGCACATGGAATGATGACAGCGGCACCTGGTAAGAGACGGCTATTTCTATTTTTAGCCACCTGAGAATAGTTCGGGGTAAATGCTTTCTTCAAGTTTTTTTACCCCGAACTAAGGTCGGGCTAACCGCCCAGGTGGTTAATGAATATACTACTTTGGAGGAGCCAGTATTACTTGGCATGTTTGCAGGTACTAAGCCACTGCTTTTTCAAGAGATAAAAAAGCATAATCAATCAATCTAAAGTAATATTAAAAAAAAATTTCAACTGGAAATTAGAAATGCTAATGTTAGAGTGTCATATTTTGGTGGATTATTGTGTAAATGATTTTAATTGATTCAATAAAAAATTGCCTTCTATATTTTAATGTTTGTTAAAATTCTTTTTGTGTCCAAAATTATCCCTAAGTTTTACAGCTGGAAACACTTGACACAAAAAAAAATTAAATTATTATCTTTTTGTTACCCATTTCATTGGTCCTCAGCCTCCTTTGTTTCAGGTAGCCAACACAAATTGTAAAGAAGCACCAGACCAAGTAGGGGTGACTACAACCTCTTGGGCATCTATTTGCAGCCACAAGGGATGTATTAGGGTTGTGAGATTGGTAGATTAGATGCAGTTGGTATCATTTTATGTTGTATGGCCCGAAGTACCATAAGATGATTACTTACTAACCCAAGAAACTGATATTTGTCTAGTAATGTATAATCCGAGGTGTGCATGGCATGACAGATGCCCATCAAGGATGCATGTGCAGAGAGCTCCCATGCGTACCCCAGTAATTGCTACAACAGTGGATACATCAACTCTCTAACCCCCTATCATGGACAGGAGGAGCACAGGAAACTGGGGCACTGACAAAACCAGCTATACTGCCCACTGGATAGGCTGTTTCTTCACCTCACCATGGCCGCCTTCTCCTTTTGCAGCAGGTGAACAAGCATCCAAGATAGTGATGTTGGAACAGGAGCCTGCAGCTGTCAGAGCTACACAGAGCCCAGGGAGTGCAACAACTTGATTACAGAGGGACCAGATAGAGTTCTTCCCCCCCACAACTCTCCACCTGGATCAGAGCCCTCGGATGATTTTGACAGAACCCTGCTCAGGTGGGAGGCTACAGACATTCAACTTATGACCTAGAGCAACTTGTTAAGGCCTTACCTACCAAGCACAACTTTGAGCATTATGCCAGGATGAGTCGAGTAGAGTAGAGTAGAGAGGAGCGAGTAGAGAGGAAGTGGACAGTAGAAATATGCAAATGTTCATGTCACATAATTGAGGAGCTTGAGAACACTAATTAGGATCTGAGAGGTCATATTCAAAAACACTCAGATATTTCTGCTGAGCATACAGCACTACTACACCAGCTGGTATTTCAACAAGATGATTTAGACAACATGATCCTATAAAGATCCAGGCCGAGTCCGTTGATCTGGGGGAGATGCCTACATACCTTCTTGGTCAATGGACCCAGGAAACAATCCAATAGAAGGTAAAGTATTTACCTTCTATGGCCATGTTTTACCTTTTCCTGTTGATGAACAATATTTGTTCTTTGTTTTATTTACGTTTCGGCCTCACAGGAGGTGATGAAAGTTAACTAATTGATCTAAATACTCCCAAAGGTACTTACCGTTATCACTATGTTTTTGTTGTTATATACTTAATCAGGTTACAGACCCCCTCAACTTGGTTAAAGATCCTGCTTAGTTAACATGTCTTTCATAAATGTAATTTCACTCAATGTTCAAGGACTTACCATTCTGGAGAAATTAGCTGCTTTCCTTACTGAACTGCATAGGTTGAGAGCCCAAGTGGTGTTTGTTCAAGAAACACACTTTTGTAGTGGCTGCAGAAGTGGCAGATGCCCTGTGCCATTACTACAAATATTAGTATTGTATACTTATAATCTGGGTGTACGTCATTTTAGAAACAATATTCTGCTTCCTGGTTGTACTACATGTTATGGGCTGGATTGTTCTTTTTTTAACTTATCATGAACGGTTGATTTATATTTGATGACGTTTTTATGTCACATGGAGATAGGTATGTCTCTTCAGTGGTTTGTGGACAGTGGCATGCATTGAGCCTCTCAGACCGTGAGGTGCCGCTCATTATAAAATAGAACCTTAATATGAATCTTAGTGGATGCTCTGTATTCCTTTGGTGGGACTGGGGTGTGAGTGGGGATGTCTCAATGGCTACAACACATCATAGGGGTAGATAAGTAGCCTCTACTTTGAAAACAGTGGAAATTGACAGTTTGAGATATTCCTAGTCTTGATCAGCACTTTATGATCAGCGTTTCTTGCTTCTTCAAAACATCATATCATATGACAGCATTAAGGAGGGGTCTGTTGGTAGGTTTATTTCTTCTGTACAAATATTTTAAGAGGAATACTGAATTTATATGTTGGGATATCATATAATCATATGGTTATATCATATAAAAATCCATTATTACATTATTGCTGAGAGGGTTAAGCTATATCCAAGTATGGTGAAACGAATTAAAAATACATAATAACAGCTGCACATTGTATTGATAGGTTGATATGCGGGGTCTCATACCTGAGTGTAACCATACCAAACCAAGTTCAACAGCTGAGCCATTTGGAGAGTGGTATCTGATCGGAGGTCTCCAATAAAACCCGCCACGTTATCCTGCTCCATACAGGAATAATTTGGAGCTTCCTTTGTATGTCCAGACAAGATTTGTAGAACATCTTTTGTAACTTTCTTTACATCTCCACAAGAATCATGCACATGATATCCCAGAGTGACATTGGGCAGAATATCTGGATTGCGGTTTATCTCATTAATAGCGAATATAAATGCCCGGAGATGAGTATATTCTTTCCTGTCAACACTGTGGGAAAAGAATTTATCAGTGCTCTCAAGTGGTGCCTAATACATAGTAAACTATGTTTATTTACATAAATGTAACCTGTTTTACCTGTGTCAAAACGTTTTACATCAGTTCAGACATTTGTCTATCACACATGTATTTTTTAGGTTATTTTCTTTTTGTAACATTTTACTATCACCAGCTGAATTAGAAACAAAATACAAAAAGATAACAAGTTCTCCTGAAACACATAACAAGGGACTAAATAGACCTCCGATGTCTCCATACATACCGGAGTAGTTCAATTAGTGCTGATATATGGCACACCTGATCCCTAACCTTCTTCTTATCTTGCAATTGGCACTATGCTGAACATGACATGATTGCTCAGGACTCATTACTGGCATAGACAATGGCATCATCATAACAGTGGGGGTTGTCCATAATTACATATTTTGTCCATAATTACATCATTTGAAGAGGTAGCTGGAAAGCTGCCATCCTCACTTCTTCATATGGCACAGATCTAGCAGTGTAAATGTAACTAAGTTCATGGTTCCAATATGAATCTTTGAGCTTGTTTTAACCTTTAAGACTGCCATGACAAGTATCACACATCATTGGCTGTTTTGGAGAGAGATAGGTATGATGTTTGGTACAGTTCCCTGGCAGAGGGTTAAAGAAACATTCCTGGCAACTTTTTTACTATTTGCATCAGGATGCACTGGGAAGGTTTGATAGCTGTGTTTTAAATTTCTAAATATATCTGAATTTTTAATATTTTTACTGAAGGACAGGAACCATTCCAGTTCATCAGATTCCTAGTAGATGTGATCTTTAATACACAAGTGTTTATATATAAAGTTATTGACAAAGGTAAGCAATCCAGTTCATACATATGGACAGTTTATGTAAACCCTAACAATGAACCTCTGTTATTTACTCTCTTTTGGTTGGGTATTTATTCACTCCATCTCTCATACCTGTAAATTAGGGTAGTGTAGGACGCATCAGGGGTTTTGTTTGCATCAAACCTCTGATAGTCCTGAATGTAAGTATCATCTAAAACAATTGATACATATTAATATTGTTTTATTGTATTCATTCATAAATTACAAAAACATTCAGACGTAATAAAATGAGCATCTGCTAAATACATATCACATTGAGATCACATTAAATATTCAATTTCCTAAATAGGTATTCAAGGCATGGAAAATCCAGTAAATCATTTATATTTCATCCAGTGATGCAAATAATTGGAAATGGAGGAAGGAGGATGAAATGTTAAAAATCACATTGTGTTTTACAGTTTAAAAATGAGCTGCTTTCTCAGGAAATGAAATAAGCATGTATGTGCTAAAGTTAGTATAAAGATACAGTTAGTCCTTAAATTACAAACAAACAACTTTATAACAACTCATACTTAAAAACAGAGGATGTACAGTAGGGGATCATCAGGCTGCAGCCAAAGAGTATTGAGCAACTTGTAAGGAAATGTAGTGGAATTTTGCTGAGGTTTGGAGTTAAATTATTTTTGTGCTTTTGCTACGTTTTGTAGATGATTGAGTTCTGTTGTATTCTTCTTATCAGTAAACTAGCATCTGCTTCCCCCCCTTTTTACCTTGAAATTCTCCCCTTCCTCTCTTCGTCCATTTATCTGTTCCTTTAACATGACTATTCTGTTCGAAGAAAACCACAAGAACATTTGTCATGTCTTCTAGTTGTCTATAGTCACGCGATTATGCACTGATCATGCCTTTGAACTGGTATATAAACTGTGTGCAAACAATAATGTTTTGAGAGTGATTTAACTATATGCTAGCATGATGTCGTTATGGCTCTCCCAGCGCTGAAGGCAGAAATCACTGTGCAGAGGGTCTAGAAATGGTCCAGGACTACTTACCGCCATAACACAACTTTTCACACAGTCTGTGTTCTTCTGAAAATTTGCTAATCTTAGAAAAGTGCAGGCAACAAGGAATGCTCACCTTCACGTAGACCACTGTTCTATACATCATTGTACTATACATATTCCTTTTTGAAGCGGAAATCGCAAAGTTAAAGGAGCAAAGTTTACTATAAAGTTAATGAAGGCCCGATGCTACAGGGTTATTTTTGATGAGAAAAAGAAAAGATCTGAGCAATCCTCCCTTCATGCCTACTTTAAGAAATTAACTCCAGCAGCAGAATCAGACCCTAACTCTCTAATACCAGTCCCATCCATGGGTGGGCAAGCACTCATGGACACAGAGAGGTGGGGCTTCATAAAGGAGCAGAGGCTATATTATCCTCAGCATTATTGGTTGCTGGTGGTGTAAGTTCCAGCTACATTGCAGTCCTACACTTGTTCACTAATATAATTTGCCCTGATCTTTCACGGGACTCCCAGATTATGCCTGTCTTGCCTATTGTCCTGACCCTTGCCAGGACATTTTGTTACATCTTCCTACTGCCAGCTCTGGACACCGCTTGTCACTACACCAAAGCATCTCTGTCCTTTCTCTTTAAATAGGGTTACCATGAGGATTGCAAATCTGCAGTCTAAAAGTTTTCTGGCCTATGACCCCTTACAGGGTGCCAGGTGGTGCTTGGATTCCGCACCTAAGGGCATCCAGTGCTACCCGCCTGAGATGACCCCGACAATTAGTTTATTACTTTGTTACTCAAATGTATCCTAAGTCGTAATATCTTCAGGTTTATTAGTTTACTATACAAGGTGTTGATATTAGAACTGGGCCCACTCTAATGCCACCATCACCTCTTGATGTATCTGTGCCATATACTTACATTGCACAGATTAAAAGGTGGAATAAATCAACAAGTACATTTGATATGGTAAATTAATTTGTCAAATGCTTACCCAAAACAATTTCAACGTAAAACTGACAATGTACTACAGCTTACAGCCAATTTCATTTTTAGATGTTGAGGTCAATAAAAACTGTCCTCAAAATTGCAACACTTAATCTCAAGTCCAAATTGGAGCCTCACCTAAATATTCTGCAAAGACATTCGTCATAACGTCAGAACGTTAATTTAGAATTTAGAAGTCCCCTTTATAAAGTGACCCCCCTGGATTTCTGCCCCCTCACCTTATAGAATAAATACATGGATTCTAATTTCCATGACAATTATTCCAGCATCAGCTGCCCTCGGATGCAAAATGACGGGAGTTCTGTTCCATTGTAAAGGCAGCCAAGATTGCAAGGAGTTTGTTCCTATCATTGTGCAGCAATGGAAAGATTTATTGAAACAAAAAAATGTTTTATTCTACAATCTCTTGGATATGATAGACCCGAAGATCAGATAGGGCAAGATATAATCTTATCATCCTATGTTATTATATCTTACATTTTTACATCAATAACTAGAGCCACACTTTGCTCCTCTCTGTTTCAGAAATTCCTGTCTGGCTGCCCTACGAGCCTGCAATGGGATAGGAGGTCCACCCAGATCCCCCCCTTCTATCCCAGGTTCTGAGGCCATTTTAGGAAACCAACAAAGCTGGACCATTTGTCACAAAAACATCCCAGACACTTTCTACAATACATAACCTGGCTTTTTTTCTTTTTAACTTATAGGAACCCAGACCTAAAGTACGGGGGGGGGGGGGCTTGGGGTGGCAAACAGATGCCTGGGGTGGAGAGAGCTTTATTTTTGTATAGTGAAGTGTGGTTCAAAACCTTTGCAATGTTGCTGACACTATTTGTTTCTGTCTTCATTACTGGTAGGGTGTTTTAGCCTCTCTAATAATCCTTTGATCACCATGTTATCTAGAATAAAATAAGGGTAAATCTAGAATTTTGAGTTTCAGACAGAACAAATGAGAGGGGAAACCTTCCAATTGGGACACTTGTCCCAATGACATCCCTTAAAAATAGGTATACCATTAGAGGATTATCTTAGAGTAAAAGAACTGCACAGGGTTCCCCCCAATAATTCCTTAGCTTAGGACATTTGTGGATAGGAAGTGGGTCAACAAATATTGTTCCTAGCCATAAAAGTTTCTTTGAAAACTAACTTTTCAAAGAAGGAAGGATGCAAAAAAATAATTTAGTCCCCTTCTTTATGGAAAAAGCAGACCCCGCTCTTTTCCTATCTAGGACAAGAGCCATCATTAGGAGAGAGGGGCTCATGTTGTTGAGGTCTTAATATGTCCAAATATGAGATCTATTGACAATGCATCCCATTCTAGCTTTCTCTGCTGGAAGGCCAAGGAAAGGAGCTTTGGCACCTGGGCTTCTATCATTGTTTTTAGCCAAACCAGAAAGGGGCAGATTCTTTCTGTAGAGGAATAGGGGGGTGGACTTTTTGTTTAGCCAACAATAATGCAGATAAGATTATTTAAGAGCAAGTGACTTATCATAACCAAATCAAAAAATCAAAATACTTTAACCTCTAAAAAGGCGTAAAAAGATACAAAACTCATAATCATCCACGTGATTTTAATTTGTTTCCCTTTTAAATAAATGCTTTAAAAGAGAATAGAAATGTGGGTGTATTAATTCACATTTCTGTTGATTACTTTCTTAGAAAAATAGCAGTGATGGCTGTATTTTGTGGCATAGCTTTATATTCCAATCAATGTAGTTTTCCTGGTGTTTTTTTTTTTTTTTCAGGTAAAAGTAGGTATCTCTCTAAGTGATATTTTTTTTATAAAGCAGCAAATTGGAAATTTATCAAAACATTGCCTGGGGGAAAATTACACAGATCTATGTGTTTTCAATGGCAGTGATTAATTGTCCTGTAAGAGAATGTTTCAGTGATTGTCAGATTCACTACTTTATCAATAGGCACCTAAGATTTGGATTGACGCTCAAAGAAGTTTTCTGAGAACTGCTGTTCAAAGGCGACAAACCAGAAAATAAAAATAAATAGATTTATGTTAGCACATGTATCTGCTCCGCTAAGCTTACTCCTCCGCAGAAACCAAAAAAATAGAGCGAGGTCCTGGTCTGTATTTTAGATAAAAAGAAGCTTCTATGAAATTGAAGACTTTCATTGTTATGAAATTACATTTATAGTTTAGAAACTGCAGAATGTACAGAAAAAAATATTTTTACAGTTGTACTTCTCATGTGTGAATCTATTGGCTACATTGTACCACCAATATGTGAGACATTTATACATGAGCTGCCTTTATTTCTATGGCACTGTCCAGTTGTTTGTTTGTTTTTGCTTTACTTTTTTTTTTCATTTGATTTTTGCTATTTATCTAAACCAAATAGGTTGATGAATAGTTAAAGTAAAAGACACAGAATAACACTTGTAAGATAACAGTTTGTATTGGAAAGCAGATGGTGTACAGTAAATTCAGTGTCTGTTTCCTGTGGGAATCTGGCAGAAACTTTTATCCAATATACTATCACGTTTGTTCTTCAGTGACTTTATTGTTTCTTTTGTTCTATTATGATCGGAGCCGTTCCACCACTATAATCATGTGCTGGGCTTGTGTGCCTCTAGTGACTCGCACAGCTCAGGTGTCTGTAATCCTGGGAGGAATGCACAGGGAAAGTTTATCATCCAAATATGAACAATGATGCAATCCGCTTCCCTATTCTGTACAGTCTGATGTAATAGCCCTGATTTATTAACCGTCTCCAGGACTAGAGAGGATACACTTTAATCAGTCAAGCTGGGTGATCCAGCAAACTTGGAATGGGCAGAAACATTTTGCTAACAAATAGCAAATTGATTTTAGGAAATCCAATCTAGGTTTGCTGGATCACCTAGCTTCGCCGCTGAAAGTGTATTCTCTCCAGCTTTCATAAATCAGGCCCAACGTGTGGAATAATCCAACACAAAAGAATACTCCAATTCCATTTCCTGCGAGATTGTACAGAAACTTTCATCCAATAGAAAATCTCCAACTGATTTGTGAATAAGAATAAAAATGTGTGATGTGCAGAAGAATAAAAATGTTTTAATACAGAACTGCTTTCGACTATCAGCGATGCTAAAAAAAAGGAAAAGTTATATATATATATATATATATATATATATATATATACACAAATATATATATATATATATATATATATACATATAACTTAGAAGGAGAGAGTTGATTTTAGCAAATTCAAAATTCTTCAGAATTCTGACTTTAAGTTTGAATTTAAAAGTTTTGGGGTTTAAATTGTCGCTATAATTGCTGGGAATGTGGGGACCTGTGTGACAATGTCCTAAAAGAAAAAACATATCAAAGCATGATATTTAGGAATAGCCATTTTTAAACATTATTTAATATTTCCAACATCCAAATTTTTATCTTAATTGCAAAGCCCCTAAACATAATATTGTGCCCAAAACATCTGGGGGTGCAGGGGGTCCAATAGTGAGAAAACAACAGATATAGAGTACAAAAACATTTATAGCAATTAGTAAGATAATTTGCATTGAAAGTACTTGTTAGCATTCCAGTGCTTGCACGTGTAATTGAATATTGTTTTAGGTCATTTAGAAACATTCCTGTAAATGTGAATCTTTCACACAGGCATACATTTCACTGCATGAAAACCTATTGAGCCTATTATATTGTAATTGGCTGGGAAGAAAGTTGTAGTATGAAATAATTCCACCAGTAATAAGTTAGTTATGCTTCCTAATTGTACCATTTCAAAAATGAAGTAAATCAAAACGATCACCCTTGTTATTTTCACTATAATAAGACAAAACAATATTGTCCATAATTAAAAAATATTAATAAGCTAGATCATTTACCCTTGGTAACTTCAATATTAAAAATAAACATTAAAATACAAAAATCAAAACAGGAACTGGCATCTTTGTTAATTTAAACAATTACCACAAATGAAAGCACACCAGGATGGGCATAGGAGAAAAATGTTCTGATTTAGGAGTCCATCAGTCATCAGGTGGCCTCCTTAAAGTCATACGGCATATGTCCAAGATAGCTGAGAAAGCTGATGGACGGGAAAGGCAAACAAATAGGCTGGTATGAAAACATATGTAGAGTTTCACAGTTGTAAATGAATCACTACCAACAGCAATCGACTTTACAATTATCTAAAGATGACTTTGAGAACAGGTCAACAAGAAATAACATTCACCTACATTGTATCCCCAATTATTTAAAAATGGTATTTTGACCAACTTCTGGGAGATATCCTGGCTCAGAGAGTATTGAACTTGATAACATTTAATTCACACTGGACTGGGCTTTCTAAATCCTGAAAAGCCCCAGAATAGGTTTTTACAATATGTATCCATAAATAGCCAATCATGCAGTACAATAGCTATCATGTGGCAGACTGGGACAAGGGTCTGGTTGATCATAGTAGAGTCCAAGTCATGTCTACTGTTTATGACCCAGCACAGACCTGGCTGGACTTTTTGAATTGACCAGTGAAAGACAGGCTATCACTCACCTCATTGAAGTGGACACCCATGAGAATATTTTCTTCTTTCTCATTAACCTCCTGGGCGTTACACTGATGTCTAGATTTCTGTACCAAAAGCGGTACCCTGTTTTTCATGAATTTTTTTTTTTAAATTGTAGACCTGTAATGTACAGAAATATGTCCGAACAAGGGTCTAGTAGATATCATGAATATAAAAAAAGTTTGAAATACACAATCATGTAAAAAAAAAAAAAAATTACTTTTAATAAAATTAAATAAAAAAACACAAAAATCAGCTTAAACAAGAATACATAAATAAATGAAAAATACTGAAAATGCAATAATTCTGTATACTGTATAGTATTATATTTTTCTAAAACACCTCCCTAGTGTGGTAAATTTTAAAACACTACATCACATACCTATAGACAAAACCACATAAATATATTTTGTATTATTTTGGATTGGATTGGATACAGGACTTTGTATTGAATGCAATACAAAATATTTGAATTTCCCGCTACAACCCCCATCGACGGGTGCATGCACGGACATCATCAGGAATCGCCGAGGGACGTGTACGCGAACGCCGGGTGCTCTAATTCTTTCCAAACTTCCGTACTTCCATGCAAAAAGCGTTACATTTTTTGCATGGAAATTTATTTTGGTTGTAGGCTATAATTCACCGAATTACTCAATAATTACTTATAATTCACCGAATTACCGCATAACTCACCAAAATATGTCCAAAATTTTATAAATTTAATAATACATTTTTTTTATAGAACATAAAAAAAAAATCTTTAAAAAAAAATCTTAAAAAAAGAGTGTATAATGTAATGTAATTGTACAGTAGCTTATATAATATATATATAATACAATGATATATATATTATAAAAAGATTTCTTTGTATTGTACTCAATACAGCTTTTTTGTATTGAGCTCAATACAAAGTTATTTGAATTTCCCGCCCCGCCTCTGGCACCGATGCATGCAGCGACATCATTGGGAAACCCCGGACATCGTCACTGCACTCCCCGGGAGAAGAAGGAAGAGGACAGATGTGTCCGGAGGAGCTGCGGGGACTGGGTAAGTATATTCTTTCAGTTGTAATCCGATTGTATATATATATATATATATATATACACACACATATACATACATCTATAGAAGCAAACAAGAACGTGTGTGTGCTTGTGGCTTTTGTGGGAAAATCCATGGCAAAGCCGAGGTTTCGCCTGCTGAAAGTCGCAAGATTTTCCCCCGATCAGACATCGTAACCGTTTAGATTGGCGCCTATGTAGAGGAGCTGAACTTGGTTAACTCTTTCCCAACAAGAAAAAAATAAGTCATTTTAAAATATGCTTTTTCTTAGCTCTTATAGATGTTTTAAACATTTGAATAGCAGAAACCTTTTTTTTTTTAGGGCTAAGGGTAATATGTGTGCCATTGGAAAGAATGATTTTTTAGGGGAATAGGGACTTTTAATGCAAGCTCGCCAGTGTAAAACTGCCAGGGATGCGTGGCTCCAGCAGCGAGATCATTTCTGTTACTAACTTCCGAGCGAATACGCCAGCACCTGAAATTAGTTAGTGAATTGAGCGAAGGCTTCCGATTTTGGATCATGAATACGAATGCACGATCAAGCCTCTGATTTTGCTTGGTGAATCAGGGCCATAGTCTCTAAGAGCACCAAAATCTATGTTTAAAATGAGCATGAATGAAATGAACTAATTACTTATACAAAGATGTATTATGACATATATAAAATAAGAACAACATAAATAATGATAAAATGAAAAAAAAAGTAAAAAGAGATCCCCATCTATCAGCTGGAAGTAGGATAAACTTGACCTAACCGAATCTGCATGTCCATCCAAGGTGTATTACTAGACACTTCAATTGTTTCTTGTAACAGAGTATCCTTTGAAAGGGAAGCCATACATGAAAAAAATCCCTAATAGTCCTTACATAAGATAGCATTTGTTTCATCAATCAGCATCAGCTTGTGAAGTAGTTGAACTAGTTGACTAATTGTAGGAGGATCTTTATGTATCCAATTCGTCATAATACATTTTTTGGCCGCTAAAGACAAAAATGTTCAAAGATTTTAAAATTTAATGATGGCCTTTGTACCCCAGAAGGAAACTGTGAACAAAGACAATACAGGGTTCCATCTCCCTATTACAACAAGTAATATTATTCATGTAATGAAAAACTTGCTTTCAAAATTGTGTATAGCAGAGCAGTTCCACAGCAGGTGTTCTAGGCCACTCTTAGGTTCTAGGCATTTGGGACACTTAGTTAATCTAGGATAGTTCACAGGGTGCTTATACACTATAATAAAGGGATAATAATAGGCTCTATGAATAATTTTTTAATACCATTTTATGCCAGTCTTCACCAGTTTGAATATTTCCAAGGTGGACAGAGGAGTAAGACCTAGATACTAAGTCTATTGTATTACAAAGGGCACGGTGGCGAGCTGTTAAGTTGTATTCAATATTAAACATATTGTTGACATAGATGATGATCACAGGTCCCAGTCCAGTGAATCTGTGCCTCCTTCTGGCTCACCCAACTTGCACTTCCCTGCTGCCAGCAAAAACTTTGCTTCAGGATCCAACTCCCTGCTCATTTCCTGGTCCAGGTCATGTGACTCTCAATTAGCTGCTCCTTTGCCTCCCACATCTGAGACTCTTCACCAGCACTCCCTCTGCTGGTGGGTTTGGAGTCTGTGGCTTACATGACTCATACTCATCACATGACATCCCCTTTTTAAGGAAGTGGCTGGCAACAGGAAGTTGCCTTGACAAGGAGTTCGTTTTGGTTCTGCTCCCTCCTGTTCCTGACCTATCCGTGTACCGACGCCAGCTTGTTTCCTGACTTTTCCTGATCGCCAGCTTATTGTTCAGAAGGGCAATAGCTTGCTTTCCTTGTCCAAGGGGTCCGCTAATTATGTTTTTCCCCGCAACTCCCATAGCTGGTAAACCATTCTTTGCCACTTGCTGTTTTACCGATCTATAGCAAATATTGTATTTTTTTAATATCAGAGTGCCTAAATAGAAAATGAAATGTTTGAAGACGCATTTGAATCATACATATATTGTGGCTTCTTCTCATAAATGAAATTAGTTAATCATGCCAATTCTTTAATTCTGAAAAAAATTGTCAAAAGCCAGGACTCTTTAGGATCTCTGATAATAATGATTATTTTTTAGAATAATTATTACAGAAACCAGAAAAACGCCTAAATTTAGTTAAATGGGATATTTATTTTTTTTACCAACACCTTGCAGATTTTGAAGATACAATACATTGTTGAGAAATAGGGCTGATTTAACTTCCTTGTTTTGAATAGTGATGCCAGAAAACAGATCAGGTGTCAATAAAGATCTGGCTGATGGTTTGATTGCTATATTAAAGAGTAGGGGTGATAAGGGACACCCCTGTCTTGTGCCTCTATGTAGTAGTATAATGGAAGACAAAGCTCCTGCTTCATTTGGCCTGATTTATTAATGCTCTCCAAGGCTGGAGAAGATACACTTTCATCAGTGAAGCTGTGTGATACAGCAAACATGGAATGGATTTCTCATGCTATTTGCTATTTGTTAGCAAATGTTTTCAATCCTGGACCAGATACATTTTAGGTCTGCTTGATCACCCAGCTTCACTGATGAAAGTGTATCTTCTGCAGCCTAGTTGAGCCTAAATAACCATAAAAAGCCAATCCCACTCTATACTGTCAAAGGCCTTCCTGGGTCAGGTATGTTCTAGTACCATCAAGACTTTGAGGCAATCTAACCTGGAAGCACTGATGCCAGGAGATTAGATAATTTTTTAAAAGATTAAATTTTTTTTAAAGAATTTAACATATTGATTAATTAGCTATACAGAGTGGAAAGAACTGGGATCCAACCTATCTTTGGATCTTTTTGGTATGACTTTTTATGTGGGCTTCTAAACTTGATCGGAGGTAAGTATTGGTGAAGTATATTGAACTGTAGACTTAAGTGATTGGTTCAGTAATTTTTTCCACCAGGTACAATTGTCAGAACTCTTGATTGCATTGGACACCTTGTCTGAGCAAATACAGTTTAAGTATGAACGATTACCGTTAAAAAAATGTGTTAGTTTCACTGAATTAAGAAAAACCTGTCACAGTTGAGCGTTACGTCCATGAGAAGAATAGAGCAATGTATAGAACTGGGTGAAGGTGTCTGCGATATCTTTAGGTAAATGATGAATCTTCCCTGCCAAGTCCTTGATGGATAAAACATGCTACTGTTTATAAAAAGCGTTTTGCCAGATGAGCCAGATGCATACCTGATTTGTTTCCAAATTTGAAAGTTTCAGAACCCTGTATGGGCGAATGATTTTCCGAGTTTGTGTCACCTAAGTGTTGTAAGTACGTTTCTCATGGATACAAAGTTCTCTAGTCGATAAAGAGAGGGGCGTCTTAAATTGATCATAGGCTTTCCTAGCCTAAAGGCATGCTTAGTGATATTCTTGAAAAGTTTTGTGCTTCAATGCTGAGCTACAGGCCATAATTCTCATTTGAAGGATGGCTTTGGTTATCTCCCAATATGAAAGAGGATCTGTGCTGTGCATTATGGTATGCATAATCTTTCCACAAGTAAGTAAGGTGTTGTTAGAAGGCTTCATCATTTATAAGGTAGTAAGGAAAGTGCAAGGACAGTGCCAGATAAAATATCTAGAAACAACTGTGTTTTGTTGAATGAGTATTGACACTGGTGAGTGGTCTGGCATAACTAACAGATGAATTGTAGCTTGATGGAGTCTGATTGTAGCCTGATGAATAGTGTCTATAGACCCTGTCCAGAAGGTAAAGGTATCTTCAGGCATCTTTTAAACCTGTGGTAGATAAGAAGGGGTTAAAAGCCATATCATTAAAATATTTGGACAGGATTGGCACTATTCAGATTTTAGATATTCCGATAAATTAGTCACTGCATTGAAGGAGGAGTCATGAGCTGTAAGTAACTTTGTAGTCCATGTATTGTAAAATAATTAGTTATTAGCATTAGGGCTATCAATTGCATATATGATTACCTTTGAGGATAAAGACTGCTGAATAGCGGACTTGGTATGTGAAGATGGTTGTGTTTCCTCTAAGGAATCTACAAACATAGCAGCAGCAGACATCAGTGAAATAATGGGTTCCAGGTGAGGAGGCAAATATTTTTTGCATAGCAGGATAAAGTGCAGCAAATCTGATTTGTTTGCCTGACAAAGTGGTACAAGGTGGTGCGAAAGCTCTTCGATGTTTCTTATCTTATCTGCAAAGTCCAAAAACTTAATTAACAAAAACGCAATTACAGTATGTGGTGGACTTGTAAGTGGACGGGGGGCCCACTATGTTGGCACTTTTATCTTTAAAAAAGGTTTGAGGGCACCTTAGTTTGAGGATAGTTTAAGAGCAGAACTAAGAAAGTTCAGATGGTTTAACATTTTCCGGTACACCAACAACTTTATTATTGTGCACAATGAATGAATTTCTAAAAATGAGCGTCCACCATCTTGGAAGGTGAGCCCTTGCTTCCTTTGATCCTAGGCTGGGTGTGTGGTGACATGGGCACGCCAGACAGTATTTTGTCCATACCCTGGTTTCCAAATCCAACCAGGCTTTAGTGAAAGTTGGGAGGTAAAATGAGCTGTAACAACCCTGAGAACACAGCCAAGGAAACCCGCGTCTTTCTACATCAGGTGCCGGAACTGGAAGTCTAATCTCAAAATATTACATAAGTTTCCTTCTTTCACAAAACACCTCCTGCACACTATTTTTTTAAACATTCGTTATTTAAAATATTATTAGTTATTTATTTAAAACAGGGAACAATAAAAACAAGGGAGGGGATACAACATATCTCAGGATCGGATTTAAATCAAATAAACAGGCACATACTAACATAGCAACCATAAAAGTATTCCAACCACGTTAGTGCAAATTTGTTACAACAATAACATAATACAAATTATAAAAGTGCAAGTAAAAATAAACAAAAAAAAGAATTGTAATCAAATAACAGGGAAAGAGACGGGGGAAAAAGTAGAAGGAAAAGTGCACCAAGTGGGAGGGGGTCGCTCCCAAAGGAAAAAATATAGGTATGAGAAACAGACTTAGAATTCAATTAGAGGAAGCAAGGTCCCGGTATTCGGTAGTAAGTATAAATTGTGACCAGTAGTACCAGGTGTGAGCCACCTTCCTGCCAGTGCCCCTCACAGTGGAGGTAAGATCCTCCATACGATGGATTTCATTAACTCTACCCTGCCACAATCCAATCGTGGGTGGAGTCGGGTTTTGCCAGCAAGCAGCAATGCAGGAAAGCGCAGCCACAATAAGGTGTCGACGACCGAGCTTTTGTATGCCTTCCTTGAAAATGAATTACATTGAAGAAGGAAAAAAGCCGGGTCATCAGGAATATCTTGGTCTGACATCTGTTGAACAATAGTCCGAACAGTGATCCAGAAATTTCACAAAAGTGGGCAAAGCCAAAATATATGTAGCAGCGTGCCTTTCTCTGTCTGACACCTCCAACAACGGTCCGATACCTCTGGGAAAATTCAATGTAATTTCTCGGGAGTGCGGTACCATCTCGAGACCACCTTGAAGCAAGTTTCTTGGTATTTACTGGCGATGGAAGGTTTATGAGTTCAATAGAGAATATTTTCTTTCTGCTCCACAGAGAATGAGAGACCCAAATCAGCCTCCCAAAAACCTAGGAATACAGGCGTGTAGTCAGGAGGTGGAGTTTGCAACAGCCTATAAACTACAGATAAAGTGTATCCAATACCCCCCTCACCCATACATAGCTGTTCAAAAGGAGTAAAAGACCTGCAATAGGACAGGACTGGGCGAAGATCAGACAGGAAGTGAGTGACCTGCATAGTTCTCCAGAAGTCCAAATGAAATTCACCCATAGCCTCTCCAAGGCCGCCCGGGCCAATCCATCCGTTTGATCTAATAAAGTGTATCGTTCCGCAGACCCCGGCAAAAAGCAGTTCTTTAAACCTCCCGTCTTCCATCCCAGGGGGGAAGGAGGGGTTGCCCAGCACCGGAAAAAAAGGTGATGGGGAGGGTGAAAGATGTAAACGGTGGAAGCTCCTTACAGCCAACTCCCATGTATATCCCACCGTAGGATGAGATTTAAGGCCCGGGAAGGCCGAAATTGGCAGCCAAGGAAGGAGGCGCAGAGGTGTTGGGCAGAAACACTGTTCCAAAAATATCCATTGCTTAAGCCTCCCGTTTCTGCACCAATTCAGAACCTGTGTCAGATGGGCCGACAAATAATAGTGAAGCAGGTTCGGGACTCCCAGACCCCCTTCTAATTTGGACCTCATAAGCAAGGATCTGCAAATCCTTGGAGCTTTATTTTGCCAAATAAAGCGAAAAAGTTTGGTGTTGAGGTTGCTAAAGAAGGACCCAGGAATTTTAATGGGCAGCGTTTAAAAAAGATAAAAAAACCGAGGGAGAATATTCATTTTGATAACATTTATGCGTCCCATCCAAGAAAAAGTCAGTTTATCCTACTTGTCCAGATCAGAGTTTACTGTGGAGAGCAGTGGGACAAAATTCCTATCAAATAACTCCGAGAGTGTTTTGGGGATTTTCGTGCCTAGGTACGTAATCGCATGGGATTTCCATCGGAAAGCAAACAATTGTTGGAGATGGGAGCGGGTTCCAGTGGGAAGTGTTAAATCTAAAGCTGCCGATTGTTAAAAATGTTCAGGATTGTCAGGAGATTAGGCAAAGAAACAATAACATTCAATTGTCTAATGAAATGACTAAAGCATATGTGGTGTTCAAAGAATCCCTGACCTCTGCCCCTGCATTGGTAATGCCAAATTTTAGTGTACCATTTGTATTGTATGCAAGAGAGAATTGTAAAATCATGGCTGCTGTGCTTGCTCGTCTTGCTTGCTTGTCTCTAAGACACTGCCTGTTACTGTGCAAGGCATGCCAGCCTGGCTGCGTGTGCTGGCAGTGTGTGCAATGGCTGTAGAAAGTGTCTCACTTCTA
Organism: Pyxicephalus adspersus; assembly: GCF_032062135.1. Classification (NCBI taxonomy): domain Eukaryota; kingdom Metazoa; phylum Chordata; class Amphibia; order Anura; family Pyxicephalidae; genus Pyxicephalus; species Pyxicephalus adspersus. The sequence goes on from NC_092860.1 coordinate 154,409,562, forward strand.
ACTTTGGGTCACGAGACGATACTTCACACATCCCATGCTGTATTACACTTGCTTAAGAATTTAACCACTCAACACATAACAGCACAAAGGTCGTCTGGTTGTGAAGCGGTCCTGACGCTGTGCTCAATGCCCTCTTAGGTCTTAAAGGGTCAGGGGATGAAGTGCCAGAGTCACACTCATGCATCACTGAAATTCACCTCCCCGATCAAAAAGCCATTGTCAAATGTCAAGCACACACTTTTTCCAATTCCTTCAATGCTAGGGGTAACAGACTAGCAGATTTTCATGCCAAAGCCGCTGCTCAGTCTACCACACCCACCACTATCCCTCCCAATACACTTTTGTTCGCCATCCCAGCTTCCACTGAAACCAACACACTTCTAACATAATTACAGTCCTTCGTCACCCCACAGGACATTGAATTCTGGGAAAAGGAAGGATTGACCCTAGATTCCTTCGGAATCTGGTCAAGAGGAAGGATAGTAGGGCTACCCCAAATAGCAGTACCCCTCATTGTTTTTCAAATCCATGGTATAGGACACAAGAGCATTAAAACCACAACTCAAGAAATAAACAAACGCCCAAAATTTAAAGGAACACGCGCAAGCCATACTTTCCCGCTGTTTAACATGTGCCAGAATTAACGTGCAAGGGAAGAAAGCAGGACAATCTGAACATTTGTTACCTCCACAGGATCCATTACAGGCGTTAGAAATTTATTTTACACACATGCCAAAGGCTTCCAATGGATATCAGATAATGTTAGTGATTACAGATACATTCAGCAGATGGGTAGAAGCTTTTGTAGTCAGGAAAGAAAATGCAAGGACAGTAGCTCAAATACTATGCAAGGAGATCATCTCCAGATTTGGATGCCCAGTAAGAATAAGCTCAGGCAACGGCACTCCATTCACTTCTAAAGTCACGCAGGAGATTTAAAAAATAATGAACATAGAATGGAAGTTCCACATCCCATATCACCCCCAGAGTGCTGAAGTAGCAGAAAGGATACATTTGTAATACAAACTTAGAAAAGCAAATGGAGGGACATTCCATAAGTGGGACCAATATCTACCAGACGTACTAGCAGAAATAAGAATGACACCCAACCCAGTTATTAAGCTATCACCTTTTGAAATTTTAATGGGAAGACCTTTTCCCACCCCCTGGGCTAAATACCCTTTAATTGTAATACCCGGGGATCTCCAACAAATCCAAGACCAATATGTAGCTCTTTCTTTTCTTCCCCCTACAGATCAAGCGACGCACCCATTCAAGCCTGGAGATATAGTGTTGGTTAAAACTCTGCACAAGCACAAATCCTTGGATCCACCCTTTGGACCTCCGGTCACTGTGCAAGCCATCACTAGAACAGCCGTGCTGACCAGTGGTTGACCCGCCTGGATACGTGCTTCAAGAGTGAAAAAAGCACCACCGATCCAGCGCCAGGATGATGCTTCTTGATCCACAAGTACCAGCCCAGTTGCTTGTCTGCAGTTTTGGAGCCCCGATGATCATATTCTGCGTTGTTTGGGTCACAACAATTTGCATGGTTTGGCGAGAGCCAGGAGATCATTTCAGTGACTGTTACATTTGAATAGTGAAAACGTGAGGATATAACAAGAAAAATGAATTTACCATAAAAAAGAGAATTCTAGTCTACCATCGGCTCTACGCCCAGTGGCTCATTCAGATGAAATCCCAGTGCCGGTTTTCGTTACACCACCCTGTCTTGAAGAACATGATTATGGTGATGAACTAGGTGACAACAATGATGAAGAGTCTGAAATTGAAGAGGACTCTGTTCGTAAGGATTTGATCAGCATGAGTTGAGTGATTTTGCACGTGATTTGGGAGTATCAAAAAAGGTTTCAGAACTCCTAGCATCAAGACTGCGTGAGAAAAACTTACCTGGAAAAGGAATGAAGGTATCGTTCTTTTGAACTAGAGAAATTGCATTTCTGCAGTACTTTAGAACCGACAGTGGCTTTGTGTTTTGCCATACTATACCTGGGTTAATAGAGCAATTGGGAATTCCAATCTACTGAATGGCGACTATTTATCGATAGCTTAAAGCAGAGATTAAAGTGTGTCCTCCTTCACAATGGCAAAATAGTTGGGTCAGTCCCAATTGGCCAATCATTTTCTCTTTGTGAAGAATTTGCAGACATAAAGAGAATCATTGAGTTGTTGCAATATCACCAACACAATTGGGTCATCCGTGTGGAAGTTAAAATGGTATGCTTCCTTCTTGGTCAGCCACACAGGTACACCAAGTATCCCTCTTATATGTGCATGTGGGACAGGCATTGGGTGGAAAGGAATTGGTCTCCAAGATCTGCCCTAAAACCAAGTGAAACAAACATTCTACATAAGCCACTTGTTAATAGAAAGAATATTATTTCCCGCCTCTGCACATGAAACTGGGTCTGATAAAAACAGTTTGTTAAAGCTTTGCCAATTTATGGAGAAGTTTCAAGCACCTCATTTTGGCATTTCCTAGCCTGTCATTTGAAAGAAAAAAAAGGCCAGTGTGTTTGATGGTCCACAGATTTGGCAGCTCATCAAAGATGAACCTTTTTATCAGGACAATGACAGAAGTCGAAAAGAATGCCTGGTTATCATTCAAAGCCATTGTCAACGCCTTTCTTGGAAACACACGAGCAAATAATTACACAGAAATTGCCCAGAAACTGGAGAGCTACAAAATGCTTGGTTGCAATATGAGCTTCAATGTGAACAATTCTACCAAGATGTGAAGGTCATGGAAGGATGGTATCAGGGTAGATGGGATGTACATATGATGGCTGACTATTGGAGCATCTGGCAGTCCTAATACTGAACACTCCAGGAAGAGCTGTAAGTGTAAATTTTTACCTTAACCACTTACTCAATTAATTTTCAAATGTTTTACTGTAAAAAAAAATGTAATGGAGTAACAATAAATCCTTTGTATGAAAAAAATAAGTTTTAAAAAACAGTAAATTCCTGTTATTATTACATTATTTTTTCATTGTATGTAAAAAAAAAAAAAAAATTAGTAAAAAACAAGCGTAAGATCTAACTCAACAAAAAATGCATTCCCCAGTGTAGTTTACCCTTGCCAGCAAGCCCATCCTCACCACTGCCTTAAAAAGCCAAAATGCTAGTTTGGTAAAGAGTACTAATGAGCAGAAAACTAGATGCCTTGTAAACACAGTAAATCCAAGAATTACCTTTTTTTTTTACCTATTAACAAACCAGTGATGCACATAGAATATAAAGTAATTTGCTCCCTTTTTTAAGGAACTGTCCTGGTCGATTTTGTGCATTTTCTATCATCTGCGCTTTTCTATTTTGTAAGTATTTTATTCTGCAAGTAAAAAATAGCAACATTATTCTTTAAAAACCTGATATAGTACTCTCTTTATTTGAGCACTGAAGTCATTGTTAGGAACCTGTGCTGCTGTCAGTGAAAATGAGCTTCAAGGAGGAAAAACAGTTAATTGGAGTCTATCAGAGATTCTGCCATGTTGTCTTGCACCATCTACTAAGAACATTATTGCTGCTTTCTTTGTGTATGACCGTCTGTACATCTGACACACATAACTCTATGATATGTCTATGATAGATTATACATTTGAGTACAAGTATTCTCAGGATGGAGACTTTATCATAGGAGGGATTTTCACTGTGCATTCTGTAGTGATACCATGGTACCTAAAGGGAAGTTCATTCCGTAGCTGTATGTGTGCAGGGTAAGAAAAACACAAAGTATAACATTTCTGATATGAAAGAGACAATGGTGATAATGTGAAGAATTATTCAGTTTTACATGGTTTATAAAAAACTATTTCCTTGCATGGTGGTGGACATAGTGGAGGGACAGTGCTTGCCATTTTGTGTTAATGTGCTATTCAGGGACAGGGATTGGAACAAATATTAGGGACAGGTAAGAGTTTTAAAAACCTGGGAGGGCAGATAATGCATGCCATTGTCATACTGCTAGCTTGAGACAGAACTTGGAGCTACTATGGACAGATAGGAGTTACAAAAATTAAAAAAAAGCAAAGAGTGATTGCAAGGGCACAATTTTTGCCACTTCAGTGAGGGAGGTTTGGCCTTAAAGGACAGATATAACTTATAAATATAGGGAAATCACAACAAGTAATTCCAGGTTCACACAGGCAGTTTTCATTTATGTTGTTAATAAAATCTGCTTATTTTCCTGATTTCCTGAGTGTTAAACAAGTAAAATCAAAGCAATTATTTACAGTTGTACAAAGCATTTTATTCCCATTGTTGTTTATCAAATTCTCTGGGCAGTAGCAGCTCATTAGGGATATATGTCACACATTAAAGCTGATGGAGAAGTCAAATAAATTTGGAGAAATGTAAATAATGGTATCAATAATGTTGTTTTATTTTCAAGATAAAAGCCGTTTTAGATTTAATAAAGTAGGGGGAATGAGTGAAGGAAGCCTGTCCTTTACCTCTGAACCATGGAGGTGTTAATGGGAAGTAGGATTTTCAATAAAAAGTCAACTGCATCAGAAGGTGGAGAGAAGGCCTACATAATTAAGGTGAGAAGGAGTAGGTAGAAAAGGAGGGGGTTCTAAAGGATGAATTAACATGGATGACAATTGAAAGTGACACACCGGTGATCACTAGGCTAGCAGACATCTGTCGGGTCATGCTGAGGATGTTACAGAGGGTAATAGGAACAGATTCTCAATTTATCTTGGAAAACAGAGCAAGTTGCATGCTGGATTGTTTTTGCAGTAACAAGTGTTTTGTTAATATAGAGAGATGACTACAGGTTAACCAAACTCTTAGAACCTCACTATCACAACACATTTGGGGAATTTATCAAGCATTCTGAAAGGGGGCACAACTGTTTTATTATGAATAAACATTGTACAATCATCTCAGCACAGAGCTTTTCTGGAACGAGCAGATCTTTGCCTCATCTCCTCAAAAGCATCAAAGCAGTCAAAAGCCAAGCCAAACAGCAGCGACTACAGCCTATTGGAGATGATTGCCAACTATTCTCAGGTGCAGTAGTGACATCAGGGCAGAGGTTTTGGCCAGAATTGTCCAAGTATGCCATTCAGGTGATAACTTTCCACCTTCGGGTGTCATGTCGCTGTAAAAAGTGCGTCAGGTGGAATTGTCGGTCCAAAATTAACTACTGGAATGACTGACTTTCAATAAAACAAACCAGTCCCGGATTGTTTCACCAACACTAAAAATCCCCTTAAACACAACTCACGAAAATAAAGAAGGTGTAAATTTTGTATTTACAGAGCAGTTTATTGGAAACAGTGGTAACAGTGACAATACTCAATCACTATACTGCATCTTTTGAGATTTAATATTGTCATTATATATTTTGACATATATGTAGTCTGTTTTTCATTAGACTAGAAACACTTACACATTTTTATCTACTTTTACATAAGGCAACGGTCTTTTGTAGTTCAGAAAAGTTAGCTCAGACAGCTGGTTACAATATTTCAGATATCAGTCCAGTAAGATTCTTTACTTGCATATTATATAATTCAATTTTAAACTGGCCACAAAAGCAGCCACAACATCCAATAACTGGTAAACTTTAACATATTTTTTGGTTTGGGTTTAGATATCCCAATCCTTTTATAAATCCAATTTTAAGGTTGTCATCTATGATCTTGGAATCTCTTCTCTGTGAGTGACTGGCTAGGAACAAACATCAGGTACACATCCAATATCCAGTAATAAGTTAATTACTCAATCCACGTGGTTGCTCACACTTGATTGGGGGGTCATCCCCATATCAAAGTGCATAACTTTTGCATAAAAGCCCCATCTAGGACCTCCTGCTCTTATATATTCCACCCAGAAGGGCTTAATTGCATGGGCAGGAAGAAAGCAACATTTCATGCAGTGATTGATATTCCAAAACTCTAAATGAGTGAAGTTAAGACAGTATTTATCATATAGATATTCTAGAAACATATTTTAGGGCAAGATGTAATAAAGCTCCTCAAACCTGGAGAAGATAGACTATCGAGTGAGAACCTGGGTGATCCAGCAAACCTGCAAACAAAACAAACAAGCTTCCAATCACGCAATAAAAAGTGTTAACCTTACTATATACTTAGGGTCATTTATGACCGGTTTTCATGTTTTACATGAATATAAGTACCACATAAAATTGTTTATTGGCTAGAGGTTTTTATACTTTGTCAGGATCCTCTATGTAAACAAAATAAACAAAATTCAATTTCACTAAATTATAAAATGCTGTGGTGAAAATTATGATAAGATTATATAACAATATTTAGTGCCAAAACTGAAATCATACACACACTAAAATCCGACTGTCAGCTCCCAGTCACAGAAAATCACCCTAAACATATGTACACATGTCCAAAGGTTCTCATTCAATAATCAGTTCAGGGCCGATATCGGATGAGAATCTGGCGTGTGTACAGGACCCATCGGCCATCGTCTGAATGACTGTCCTGGCGGATCCATGGATGACGAAGGGAACGCGCCGCTCCTTCGTTCTCCCCCCCCCCCCCCCCTCTCTCTATAGAGCAGAACGGAGCTGTATGTACAGCACTCATTAATGCATTGTGCAGTCCTTAGTCGATGGAAAGGATTGTGAAAGATCCTTTCTAACGACAATAATTGCATGCATGTATGCAGCCTAACAGCCAGCCCTCTCCTCTCCCTCCTCTATTCAGGGCTTATCTCTCAGGCTTCTTATCTGTAGCAGACAAAACAAACAGGCATTAGAAGGAACTATTCAGCTAGTCCTGTTATTTGCAAAGCACACTTATCCTATTTGCAGATTGTAAAAATGCATAGAAGATATACAAAAAGTGAAATTATGGATTTTATCTTGGATGAAAACGGGACAGTGGATGCAGACAGCGATACAGATGAACAGGTTTCTGAGACAGAAGACGAAGTAGAGTATCAAACAAAATTCACAGACACATCTGATGAGTCTGATGAGGAGGCCACCACTGCTGAAGCTGCTTCTATTACTGCTGAAACATTCAAATCCAAAAGTAGTAACATCTGTTGGAGTTCAGTACATCCTGACGTACATGGCAGACGAGCTGCTAAAAATGTCATCAAAATGACCCCTGGGATCACAAGGTTTGCTGTGACTAGAGTAAGTGACATCAAGACTAGGGTTGAGCGAGTGAGTTTTTAAAACTCAATCCTGCAGCGATTTTGTCCATTCTCACAGAAATTGTAAGCGAGAATGGCCTGTGTAAATTCGCCAATTGAGCTTAAATTAAAAAAAAAAAAAAAAAAAGGCTGCTTTCGTTGATTAGCTCAGTGTGCGATCCCAGGCACTAGAGGTTATCAGTGCCAATCAGGGAGCACTACAGGTTTTGAATGGGGACACTTGTCCCCATTTAACCTCTAGTGCCAGGGATCACAAACAGGATTCCCAGAGTTGCAAGAATGATTACAGCTCTAAGAATCCACTGTGATCCCGGGGCACTAGAGGTTAATTACCCTCTAGTGCCCAGGGATTGCAGTGGAACTGCAGAAGAACTCTCAATAGAGTTTCTCCATTGAGAGTTCTTCTGTAGTTCCACTGGGATCCCTGGGCACTAGAGGTTAATTAACCTCCAGTGCCCATGGATCTCCTCAATGAATGCAACCGTGGCAGTGTGCGTTTCCCGACACTGGAGGTTAAATACTTTTCGAATGATAGCGGTAAATTAACCTCTAGTGCTGGGGATTAATTAACCTATAGTGCTGGGGATCCTCTCATTGAGTGAGATCCCCCGTGAATCCTCCTATTATAATGTCCTCAAACTTCCGTTGGTTCCGCGTTTCGTTCGCAAAATTTCGCGGAACCATCGAAAGTTTGAGGACATTTACGCGACAATGCCAGAGGCATTCTCATCCCTAATCAAGACATGTTTTGAATTGTTCATGCCATTGTCACTAAAAAAAAGTGATCATTTCCATGACAATCCTTGAAGGAAAAAAAGGCCATGGGGACATGTGGAATGACATTGATGAGAAATTTCTGGATGCCTATATTGGTGTTCTTCTTCTTGCTGGAGTGTACAGATCCTGTAATGAGGACACTCAGTCTCTGGGACACGTCATCATGCAGAACAATTTTCCGGTCAACAATGTTACTTTCGACCTTTTGAATGATATCAAGAGTCTTCAGATTTGACAACAGAGACACTAGGGCACAAAGCCGACAAGCTTGCTCCCACCAGGGATGTCTGGGAGAGATGGGTGAAGCTCCTTCCACTGATGTTTCACCCTGGGCCTCAGGTGACTGTAGATGAACGTTTTGTCCCTTTTTGTGGAAAATGCCCCTTCCAGCAAAACATGCTCAGTAAGCCAGTCAAATACTCAATAAAAATCATGTGATGCAAAAACAAGCTAAGCGTGGAATCTACAGATTTACACAGGAAAACCTGCAAGTGGCATCCCAGAGAAAAAACATGGAAAAACTGTGGTCCTGGACTGCAGGGTCACAATATCACGTGTGACAAATTTTTTTACCAGCTATGACCTTGGACAAGAATTTCTCAGGAGGAAACTTACCATGGTAGGCACAATGAGAAAAAATAAACTTGAGCTGCCAACCAAAATTTTGCAGGTAAAGGGCAGGGCTCCACTCTTCATTTACAGACACCACCACTGCTGTTTCATATTGTCCAAAAAGAAACTGAAGTGTGATTCTTATGTCCACTTTTCACAAAGATGCAGCCGTGTCATCAAAAACTGACAAAAAGCCGATACTTATCCTGAATTACAATAAAACAAAGGAGGAGTGGAAAACCTGGACATGCTGATTGCCACCTACACTTGTCAGCAAATCCATCTGGGGTTGAACTCAACCAAAAATAACAAGTGAAGAATATTTCTTGAGGAGTTAGGAAATTCCCTTGTCAAGGCGGGCATTGAGCAGAGGAAACGGGTTCCCCGAGCTGCAGAGGTCGCCAAGCACTCTGTCTATAATCAACACAAAGAGCATCAGGCCCAGCATCCTCAGCCAGGGTCTGGCTGAGGATGCTGGGGCTGATGCTCTTTGTGTTGTTAATGACATAGACAGAGTGCTTGGCGACCTCTGCAGCTCGAGGAACCCGTTTCCCCCGCATCAACCAGCATAGCCACCGCTCCATTGAACCCACCTGATTCTAAAAGCAAGAGATGTCAGGTCTGCCCCAGCAATAAGGGTTAACAAACACATTGTGCTTCCACTGCAAAAAATATTTATGAAATATTTAAAGAACACACTAAAAGTTTCACTTTTTGGCACACATGCATCTAAACACACACAGACATGCATGTTCTTGCACAAAGAATTTCTATTGGTTTGATTGGCTTGATTGGTTTGTTTAACCCTGCAAATCTACATTTTGTATTAATACTTGTTCTGCGTTTCCATTTTTGAAAGAAAACTATTTTTTTTGTCTTTTGTTAAATATATATGGGTCAAAATTGACACGTAACACCATAGATGTTACCATAGTTATTAAATATAACATAAAAAGATATAAAAAAACAAATATTTAAGAGATGTGTTTTAATACCCCTCAGTATTAGTCTGGTAACATAACAACCTTTTATTTACTTATATAATTCTCTTGAGGTTCATTTTACCAGTTATTGTTTATTAAAAATGAAAGGTATGCTGTCAAAGAAAGGACAAAGGGGTCACACCAAAAATATTAAAACCAATCTTTTCATGGAAGCCTAACAAGGTAACCAAGAGGTAAGAAACAAATTGTATGAAAAAGAATTGTTTTGAAGGTATTTTATAGCTGATTTAAGACACTGGTCAAAACCGACCAGTTAACACCATGGAAAGTAAAAGTAAGCTAAGTATATAGGAAAGGTAAATGTGTTTTCTGCTATAAAAGTTTTTTTTTTTTTAGATTTGTATATACATCATTATATATCTTTAGAATGTCTCCATATACCCACCCTGATCTAATATGATGCATTTGAAATGTCATGTACATATACAAAACTAATTAGAATCAATTTTCTGTAGGGTTTATTGGAGAGAATACAGACATCTTCTGGCTTTTATATTTGCTATTGAAGAGATAAATAGCAGTCCACATATTCTGCCCAATGTGACTCTATGATATCATGTGTATGATTCTTGTGGAGATGTGAAGAAAGCGACAAAAAATATTCTACAAATCTTGTCTGGACGCACAAAGGAAGCTCCAAATTATTCCTGTATGGAGCGGGATAACGTGGCTGGTTTCATTGGAGACCTCTGATCAGATACCACTCTCCAAATGGCTCCACTTTTAAATCTGTATGGTTACACCCAGGTAAGAAAAGCAAATTATAGTAAATTAAGTGAAAAGAGAACAAAAAGTCCCTAAATAAAGCATTGTTAAGAAGCTCGACACGTCCTCTCAAAACAAAAAAGTCAGCACTATGCTGTACTAGAGTACATAAAAAAGTTATTATTCACAACATTTGATAATTGTTAGATTACTTAAATTTAAGTTATATCAGGGAGAATCAAGTCAGAGACAAAATGAGAGAGGGACAGAGGAAGGAAGGAGAGATGATGGAGGGAGAGAGGTGAAGAAAAAAATTGAGGAGAGCACATTAGGAGGAAGGAAGGTGGAAGAGAGATGGAGGAACAGGTGAAATAAAGGACTAGATAGAGAGAAAGAGAGACAGATAGAAGAGGTATGGGAGAGGAAAGGGAGGTTAAAAGAGAGAAAATGGAATGTAGAGAGAAGAGTGATTTCATTACAAATATCACCCTGCACAGATCTCTGCACAGTATGTGATTTATCTCCAATAGACACAGAGCTCCTAAAAGATTTGACCCTATTTCAGCTTACTCAAAACTTTGATTTTTACCCTGACCAGGAATAGGGATGGAGTGTTTGACCCACCCATTACTTTTAACATAGACCTGGATACCAAATAAGAATCTGTTATGCGGCAGTTTCACATTTACCGGCAGTCTTACAAATATCTCATGATTAATTATTATTAAACAGTATTTATATAGCGCCAACATATTACGCAGCGCTGTACATTAAATAGAGATTGCAAATGACAGACTAATACAGACAGTAATACAGGAGGAGAGGACCCTGCCCCGAAGAGCTTCCAATCTAGTAGGTGGGGGAATTTCACACACAATAGGAGGGGGATATGTAGTGGTGGGAAGTAGTGATGGTTTCAAAAGACAGAAGAAGATGGGTAGGCAAGTTTGAAAAAATGGGTTTTGAGCGCTCTTTTAAATAAGCAGAAAGTAGGAGCAAGCCGAATAGGACGAGGAAGACCATTCCAGAGAGTTGGAGCAGCTCTACAGAAGTCTTGTAACCGTGCGTGTGATGAGGTTATGAGTGAGGAAGTCATTAGTAGGTCATTGGAGGAGCGGAGAGAGCGGCAGGGGGAGTATTTTTTTACCCAGTCAGAAATGTAAGTGGGAAAATAACTGTGTAGGGATTTGAAGGCAAAGCACAGGAGCTTGAATTTGATTCTAAGGTGAAATGGAAGCCAATGGAGGGAACTACAAGGAGATGCAGCAGAAGAGGAGCGGTGGGAAGGATGGATGAGTCTGGCTGCAGCATTAGTGATAGATTGTAGAGGAGAGAGTCATGATGTTATATTATGTTTACAATAACCTCCTGAGTGGTAACGCCGAGTGAGGCTCGGGGTAAAAAACAACAGCTGATAGCGGAAACCCGAGCCACACTTGGGGAAGTTAAAAAAATAAGGAATAAAGATTTACCTGGTCCCACCGTCGTTCTCCATATATTATATATTCTACTGTACAGTTATATTTAGGGTTTCAGTATATTTGTTTTTTTATGCACCCTTGTTTTTGTGTTCTCTATTTAAAGTTTATTATTAAATGTATTAAATATTGGACATATTTTGGTGAGTTATGACTAAGAATTACTGGCCTACAATTTAAAATAAATTTTCATGAAAGACAGTGTACAGCTTTTTGATATATATATCCAGACAGAAATGAACCGCCTACAAGAGTAATAAAACAATAAAAGGCTACTTTTTTCAGAAATACCTAGATAATGAAGCATAAATCATTGTTTGACATCAGAGACTTTAAGTACCTATATATCAATCTTTTTGGAGGTTTTCCAGGGCAGTATATCAATTTTACGCCCATCATCATCTAGACCTTTTCTCTTCGATTATAAAGAGATTGGGAAACCCTCCCTGTTACATTTTAATGTTGGATATGCTCTGTGATTTCTAACATGCTCTGAGATAAAACTGATCAATTTTATTTGAAGATCAGATGCCCATAGGCCTAACAATGCAACTGTCTATAGAATTTATAATACAATTTGCACACAATTTACCTATTCTTTCTTCTCATACTTACTAATTGATGTAATTTATGTGTTCCTGGTTTATCTTTGCTGAGATTCATTCTGTGCAAAGCTTGTGCCATAACATAAACTGAGGTGTAGGCGTAGGAGGGCTTTGAATCCCCAATGTCACAGAACATTGTGGAAACATGAGCTTTACCTGAACAGTTTATTGCAGAAAACTTATGCATATATGAAAAGACAGAATTTTTGTATATATTTGGAGAAAGACAATTGAAAGAGTGTAGCCAAATGTCTTCCAGCATTGGATCATTTGGGCATCTGGATGGATTTGCACTGTTAGTAAAGTGATCCAGGCTTGCAATTGCTTTTGTTGGTAATATAAAAATGAAGTTGCAGTTAATTAAGTTACAGTTACATTTCTGTCCTACTGTAAAATAAATACAGATATTTCAATGTTTGATACCTGTTTCTATTTACCAAAGAAGACTGTTTGGTATAGTTAAATTTCTGTCCTACTGTAAAATAAATACAGATATTTCAGTTTTTGATGCCTGTTCCATTTTACTGAAGAAGACCGTTTGGTACAGTAAATATCTGGGCTACTGTAAAATAAGTACAGATATTTCAGTGTTTGATAACTGTTCCTATTTACCACAGAAACCATTTGGTACAGTTTAATTTATGTCCTACTGTAACATAAATACAGATAATTCAGTGTTTGATACCTGTTCCTATTTACCACAGAAACCATTTGGTACAGGTGCATTTTTGCCCGAATAAGTAAAAGATGAGCGGTAGACGCAAGGGAAGGTGTGGCGTTGGGCAACCTGCCGCATCTGGCAGGGGGCTTTCCCCCCCGGGAATGTCTGCCACTGTAGGCCAGCCGCAGCAGCAAACTGTTGGAGGCAGCAGCACAAGTTGTCAAACAGGTCTGAGATGTGTGCGGAGCACCAGTACCCTAGTAGATGTATTGAGAGGGCAGAATACAATCATACAGCCACGTCATGTGGAGAGGATTGTGGACTTGGTCTCAGGGGCCTCAAGTGTAGCAGGCTCTTCTTCTGCAGCAGCAGCAGGAAAACACAGCAAACACAACACAAGGAGACAAACACAGGAGTTAGCAAGGCTAGTTAGCGTGGCTAGTGTCCCTGTACCTCTTGATGACTCAAGCCTGAGGATCTATCAGTGCGAAGTTCAGAGCAAGAGGCAGAACTTTGAGACCCTTGGAGAGTGTGGTCAGGACTTGGTGGGCGAGGGTTCTGGATCAGTGGCTGCATTTGCAAAGGTTGGCTTAGATGAAAATGAGGATGATGATGATCGTGATGTCACCTGGGAACCACCGGTGCATGTAAGAGCTAGCAACAGTTTCGAAACAAACGTAGAGGAAAGGCAGCAGCAGCAGTAGTGGCAGCAGGCCGCACACATCCAAAAGTCTAGGCCAAGGCAGGGGGAATTTTCCGGATGCCTGGCGAAACCTGATGTGGCCACCTCAAACAAGTGAAGTCGGGGCATTACCATCGAGAACATATGAAGCGCATGGTGCATGATTACGTTGGCTTTTTTCTAGCTGGTGGTAGTGGTGTTGACAACAGCAGTTATGAGGAGGATGCCTTTGGGTCAACAGACTTGAAATCTGCCCGCAGTTGGCACAGTATGCCATCAAGCTTCTTTCATGCCCGGCATCCAGTGTTCTGTCCGAAGGAACCTGCAGTGCCGCTGGCGGAGTGGTCACGGAGTGGTGGCGGAGAGAAAATGAACGAAAGGTGGGTTACTATCAACTATCATACCCCCACTGCAGATGTCACTGATTGACTGACACAAGGACTCACTGGCCAACCAAGATGACTCTGTGAACCCACACTGCTTCTGTGCTGAGTCTGTGACTTGCTATCACTAACAACACCCTGCCTGTCTCGGTTGAATTTGTCCACTAGTTATCGCAACGTACGGGGTGGCATTCATCGCCAATGTCATGCTTGCCATTGTGCCAGCTAGCAATATATTTTACATTTCTGCTGCTTCTGGGAAGCCAACAAACTGCTGATGAAAACCCCCAGTACTGCTGCACTGTTAGGTACAATTGCCTTTACCTAATTTTTGAACAAAGTATTGTAGGATTGGGGGCTGGCATTCATGTCATCCACTTCATGTTGCAAACTAGCAATATTGTCTACCTTCCTACCACTTCCGGCACCACAGACCACAGCAACAGTGCTGGCACACAAAACATCTTGGTCTGGCCCTTCTACATTTAATCACAAATTTCATATATTTGTATTACACACTTCTGGATGGCATTGACGATGGACTACACCCAGCTCTAGAAGCTAGTTACCAATGTGGTCCTGCTCCGTCTCAGGACCCACCGCCTCTTCCTCCTGCTGTTGCTGCCGCCTGTCAGTACTCCATTCACTAAAATTGTATTACACACTTCTGGGAGACATTGACGATGCACTACACCCAGCTCTCCATGACAAAGGACCCTTACCAATGCAGTCCCTCTGGACAGCTGACCAGAGGCCACACACTGCTACTGCTCTCGCTGACTCATGCTCTGACCCTGGTCCTCCATCCTTTTGCCTAATATCTAATGTTCACAACTTTATGGGTGGCATTCCTAACACATGTCATCCAGGTCATGATGCCAGCTAGTAACTAATATTAATAATAAACATGATTTATATAGCCTAAACAAATTATGCAGGTATATAAATTAAATAGAGGTGTGTACATTAAATAGCAGTGCATTCTTCTGCTGTTTTGACAGCAAGGACTGTTGCTAGTGGGTTGAATTCACCCTTTCTCAATGTCCTAATATTTATGCTGCCTTCTGGACGCAGTCAATCACGCAAAAATCCTATTTGCTTGCTGTCATTTTGCCTGCCATTTTCTGGAAAACCAAAGGTCTTTTGGAACTTTTGTTCCTTGTTGCCACTGTTCTCCTACACATACCTAGAAAATTTGGTGGTTCTAACATATATAGGAGCTTTGCTTATAATGTTTAAAGTCGGCCTTTTGACTTTAATAGAATATCTTGGATATTCGAACTTCCAATGGGACCGCGAAATTTCGGCAAACCGATTTAGCGGTCCCATTGGAAGTTCGAGGAAAATTTTGCGAGACTGTCAGAGGCCTTCTTGCTCATCCCTAGCTGTTATACACACCTCTGCTATTGGAACTTTGGCATAGCTCACCCATAATGAAGCTATACCTCTCTTAGACCTCTGTCCAGCTGAATAGTTTATACAATCCAGGTGGAAATGATTTGTGGAGAAACAACAAAACCTTTTTTCAAACCAGTCAGATAGATAAGCAAGACTTAGTCCTCTCAACACTTCTTCATTTTTTGCAAATGTACTGGAACTGCTTACACCAACTCTGAGCCTCCCAGATATCTTAGGGAACTGGGAATTCTATCAGGATTGGATTATATGGAACTCCATTGCTATCTTGAGCATAAAGTCCATCAGAAACTTTTGATACTTATCCTGTTGATGCTCTTGGTTTCCCCTTGCTTTGCAATGTAGGCGACCATCGTGAATTTGTCAAAAAAAAAAAAAAAAAAAACCTTAACTGCATGACCATGGAAAACACCCTTGAAGAACAATAAAGCTTTGATAATTTCCATTAGCTTTTACTGCTTAAAACTGGATTTTATTGACCTCCCCCTTTTTGCCCTAGGCCCATTGCACCACACATTGTGTCCCTCAACTTATCTTACTGGCATCTGTAGTCACAATATTGTTGCTAGATACTTTAGAGGTCTTCTTTTGGATAAAATGGACCTATCCACTACCTTGGAAACTTGGAAGTCAGTGGAAAAAGAGAAATGCGATGGAAAAAATGTCCACTGGTGAATAAAATTCTACTGAAATGTCCTACATCTCTATATGCCCCAAGATAAACCTGGAATGGTTGAAAAAAGTAATCCCAGGAATTGCAGGCTGACAATCAAGAAGCAAATGTCTCCCAACTTCCACTGGGGAAGGAGTACTCCGCCCTCTAGAGTGTTTTAGCAGACTTTTTAAAATTCCAGCACTTCAGAACACTGATAAAATGCTTCTGACAGACATACAGGAGGAGCGGGGACATGTACTGCTGCACAAAGCACTTTTCTCCGGAAGAACACCAAAACATAAATACAGGGGAAGGGAGTGGAAGACCCAGCATGCACTAGTCTCAGCACCAAGTTAAAGCAAAACAAATACCCCACCTGGGATGTGGAGGAATACCAGAAGAAGGAAGGCATTACCCCTACACAGAAACAAATCCTCTCAAATAAGTAAACCTATCACTTTATTGTGAAAAAAATATGTATGTATATATATATATATATATATGTCACGCACAGATAGACAGGACCACTAGGGGGTGCTGCGACTTGCTCGGAGGTGGTGTGGGCCCTGAAAAGGGCCATTTCGCAGAGTCTAAACAGTAGTAACCAGGTCTTCTCCAGAGCCTCTGATGGTGAGGATGTTGCGCCGCTGGTTACTGCCAGATTGCGGTCCTTGGGCACACCCAAGGTAGGCAAGACATGGTACCAAAACACAATAGAGAAGGATAGTCAAGGAAAGCCGGGGTCGAGGCCGGCAAGGAGGAAGAGTGGTCAGGTCACATGCCAAGGGTCAATTACCAGGAATCCATGAGACAGACATCAGTGACACAGGGGCCACTGTGAGCACAGGGAACACAGGAGACACTGGAAGCAACAGGAGGCACAGGTGACAAAGGAATATCCACAGACAGGAACACTGGAACAGCACAGGGAAGTTGGCTGGGAACCAACAGACTGGATAATGAGGGGTTGACACAGGAAACACTGAATTAAACATCAAGTGAACAGGATCTAGATCAGAACCAGAGGCTCGGCAGTGTCTGAGCTAGCTAAATAGCCAGGGCTGATCCAGGGGCTTTTTTCTGATTTGCCAACAGATTAAACGGATTTGATAAAGCCTAGAAACAGAGACATGTCCAGAGTCAGAACTGCCCGCATGTGCAAGAGAAAGACGTCTACGCTGAGGATGACGTAAGTGTGACATAAGAAATTAAAATTTTAACACTAAAATAAAAATATTTGTAATCCTGCCTAATCCCCAATCTAATAATCATATTAGTTTAAATCATTAGATATTTTGCAATAGGCATTGTTAATTGTAAAGTAAAAATTACTAGAGAAGGCACCGTATTTTTCGAACCATAAGACACACCTGACCATAAATGCACCCATGTTTTAAAGGAGGAAAAGAGAGACATTGCATGGCAGAACATTGCACAGACATTGCATGGCGTGACATTGCACTACAAGACTATAGTGAAAGGAAAGCCACAACTCACCTGTCATAGGAGAATGACTTGCTGCACAAAAAACCCAGGACTGCTCACTTCAGACTGCCCTCCTCCTGCCCTCTCTATCTCCCCCTCCACTCCCCACTGTTACACGAGCCTTGTCACACTGAAACAAATCCCCAGCATCCCTATAAACTTGCAGCCGGGGCTGCTAGCAAACAGCAGGGAGGGGTAAGGCAGGGCTTTCTGCACTGCCTGATGATTTTAGTGCAAGGTGCGGGTTGGCTGTGCGGCATTATTTGGACCATAAGACGCACCCTCATTTTCCCCCCACTTTTCCCCCCACTAACCTGTAAAGAGGAGAACGGTAGGTGACGACTGGGGAGTTCTATTTTCTCCTATCAATCAGTGAAGCAAAACAGTAATTAGCAGAAATGCCAATAAAATTAACATGAATATATATGTACATCCATGGTGTGTTATTTTTAACCACCTAGCCGTTATGCCCGTACGAAGGTCGGGCAAAAAAAAATGGCTAGGATGGTTAACCCCGTATTTTTGTCACATCCTTACCTCCATGGTCCCGCTGTGCACATCCAGCGTCGTTTTCCTATTCCAGCGTCGTTTTCCTATTCCAGCGTTGTCCGTCGATCTCCCTCTCCAGCGTCGGGTGCCAGCGGGACCGGTAAGATGCCTGCCGGTATCTTGTGTTCCGCCGCCCGGCATCTTGTGTTCCGCCGCCCGGCCGGCTGAACAAACTCCGGTATCCAATCCAATACAAAAAAATAAAAAAAAATAAAAGTAAATACATTTTTTATATTCATATTATCTACTAGAACCCCTGTTCGGACATATTTCTGTAAGTTACAGGTCTACAATTTAAAAAAAAAATTTCATGAAAAACAGTGGATCACTTTTGGTACAGAAATCTAGACCTCAGTGTAACGCTCAGGTGGTTAAGCAGTAGATACGGTCATACTAGCCTGCTCTCCTTCTTTATAATAAATGTCTGATTTTGCCGAGTAGTGTGACTGTTACACAGCCCCTCCAGCACAGATCAAATGAAAAAGGATTTGTGCTGATTATATACTGACTTCTAAAAACTATTAAAACAATAGATGTTTCTCTGTAACCCTGCAGAAAATAGTGCATGTGGTAATTACCCTGAGCGTTAGGTGACCACTGAAGGTCAATATTCATTCACATAATAGCATCCTTAGTGTGCTGCAGACGCTGATAACATAGCAATAAATTCATACAATCCTGACACTAAGTATAAGTTTATTGTATTTTATTATCCTTCTTGCCATACTGTTGTGTTCTTATTGCATCATCTTGACTGCAGAGTTATATCTAAAGCAGTTTTCCAGCAAGCTTTGCACACCAACATTTATCATTTTTGGTTGCCTAATAATTACCACTAATATGACATACCTACTTCACTAGGGTTTAAAACTGTTATCTCCTGGAAATGAAATAGAAAAATACCTTTTTTTTAAAAAAAAGTCTCAATTGTTCCCTAGGCAAAGGAACATTGTTATGGAAAATAGAGACCAATTAGCTTGGGAGATGACAGATCCCATTGGATACATGTGTCACCCATTGAGGAACACTACACATTGCCTGGCCCTATGGGGATCTGTGTCCCCTTCAGTGTCACCCACCTTGCACTCCCCTGCTGCCAGCACCAGCTCTGCTCAGGGATCACCTCCTCTGCTCACTTCCTGGTCTAGGACATGTGACTCCCAGTCAGCTGCTCCATTACCTCAGAGGACTAGAATGTTCCGCAGACATGCTCCCCCTGCTGGTGGAGGTGTGAATACCACCAACCTCTCATCTCCAGCACCCCTCTGGTGATAGGATAAGATGCTAGCAGGTCACCTTCTCTTTAAAAGGAAGTGACTGGAAAACAGGAAGTTGCCTGAATAAGGATTTCCTTTGGCTCTGTTTCCAGGTTTCTGTCATTCCAGTTTGTGTCTCCTGTTCCTAATTGTTTGTGTAGTGACCACAGCTTGATTAGATTCCTAATGGTGACTGGTGGATATCTGGGGGACCCCTATTATTGGGGCTTTCCAGATTCCAAATAGTACCCACACCCTCTCACCCCCAAAGTACAGGGGTCAGGTTGTGGAGAAGAGACCTTTTGCCTAATAATGGCCATTGCCACTTTTGAAAGCAAGCAGGGTTTAGTTTCTTCAAAAGTGAGAGGCTACATACACACTTTTTGCCTCCTTTTTTGTGAAAACCCAATTCTAGAGGGGCTTTTATGAATTGAAAAAGTGGCGCACATGCTCGCTGCTCCATTTCCTGTTCAGCAAGGTCCCAAGCCTGACGAAGGGTCTGGTTTTAAAATTGTGTGTGTTTGGGGGTGGGTACATTTTTTTTTTAAAACAAAGCAGAGGCAAATTCAACCAACACATATTTGCATACTTTGACATAATATATATACATAGCCATCACCATTGATTTGTACAAAAACAATAGCTCCTAAGTATTGAAGTTTCAGAAACAATGGGAATCTATAATGGGTCAGAAGGACTCCAAGATGTCCTCCAAGGAAAATTAATAGGAATCATTGGCAGTGTGTGAGTGAGCTGCTATGCTAAGCTTTACTTTACAAAGACGGAGGCTCACTAGCAATGACTATGAAGAAGAGAATGTTTGCCGGAGGTGGGTCCTCACAGGAAAAGGCCGATGTGTCTGCTGGAGGTAGGATCTTGTTTGAAAAGACCAATGTATGTGTACAGGGAAAAGGATCTCACTGATAAAGATCAATTGTGATCCCATTGAGGAAGGCCAACGTGTCTTCTGGAGGTGGGATTATATTGAGGAAGACCAATGTGTCTTCTGGAGGCGGGATCACATTGCGGAAGGCCAATGTGTCTTCTGGAGGTTGGATTGTATTGAGAAAGGCCAATGTGTTTTCTGGAGGCGGGATCACATTGAGGAAAGCCAAAGTGTCTTCTAGAGGCGGGATGGCATTGAGGAAAGCCAATGTGTCTTCTGGAGGTTGGATTGTATTGAGAAAGGCCAATGTGTCTTCTAGAGACGGGATGGCATTGAGGACCAATGTGTCTTCTGGAGGTTGGATTGTATTGAGAAAGGCCAATGTGTCTTCTAGAGACGGGATGGCATTGAGGAAAGCCAATGTGTCTTCTGGAAGTAGGATGGCATTAAGAAAGGCCAAAGTGTTGGAAATGGGATCGCATTGAGAAAGGCCAATGTGTCTTCTAGAGGTGGGTCTTGCTAGGAAAGCTAATGTGTGTGACAGAAGTGGGATCCCATTATAATAATGCCAATGCATGTTCTGGAGGTAGGATACCCCTAGAAAAAGCTCAATCTGCGTTCTAAAGGTCATTCAAGGAAGGTCAATATGTGTGCTAAAGTTAGGATTTCTGAGAGGAAGAAAAACCCTCTTTTTTGAAATTGGCACCTCACTGGGATAAGACCAAGGTGTTCTAAAAGGCAAAATCCTCAGTGCCAACATGGAAGTGGAACTTATGCATTATATACAATAGAATAGGACAGACTATTAACAAACCAGTGATGCACATAGAATATAAAGTCATTTGCTCCCTTTTTAAAGTAGCAGTCCTTGTGGATTTTGTGCATTTTCTATCATCTGCACTTTTCTATTTTGTAAGTATTTTATTCTGCAAGTAAAAAATAGCAACATTATTCTTTATAAACCTGATACTAGTATTCCCTTTTCTTTAAACACTGAAATGATTTTTAGGAACCCGTGCTGCTGTTAGTGAAAATGAGCTTCAAGGAGGAGTCTAAGGAGGAGTTAATTGGAGTCTTTCGGAGATTCTGCCATGTTGTCTTCCACCGTCTACTCAGAACATTTTTGCTGCTTTCTTTGTGTGTGACCGTCTGTACATGTGACACACATAACTCTGCTCCCCGGACTAAAATGTCTATGGTAGATTATACATTTGAGTACAAGTATTCTCAGGATGGAGACTTTATCATAGGAGGGATTTTCACTGTGCATTCTGTAGTGATACAGTGGTACCAAAAGGGAAGTTCATTCTGTAGTCGTATGTGTGCAGGGTAAGAAAAACACAAAGTATACCATTTCTGATATAAGTTTTAGAGGTTTGATCTTAGAGTTACGTATGAGAGAGACAATGGTGATGGTTTATAAAAAATAATCTATTTCCTTGCATGGTGGTGGACACAGTGGGGGGACAGGGATTGGAACAGATAATATATAGGAGTTACAAAAATTAAAGGAGTGATTGCCAGGGTACAATTTTTTGCCACTTCAGTAAGGGAGCTTTGGGCTTAAAGGACAGATAGACTTTTTTTATAAATCTAGGAAAATAACAACAAGTATTTCATGGTTCACACAGGCAATTTTTACCTTTGTTGTTAATAGATTTTTCACTAAGCTAGCAGACATCTTTCGGGTCATGCTGACGATGTTACAGAGGGTAATAGGAACCAATTCCCAATTAATCCTGGAAAACAAAGCAAGTTGCATGCTTACTTCTTTTTGCAGTAACAAGTGTTTTGTTAATATAGAGAAATGACTTCAGGATAACTAAACACTTAGAACCTCACTATCACAACAAATTTGGGGAATTTGTCAAGCCTTCTGAAAGGGGGCAAAACTGTTTTATTATGAACAAACATTGTGCAGCCATCTCAGCACAGAGCTTTTCTGGAACGAGCAGATCGTTGCCTCATCTCCTCAAAAGCATCTCTCTGTTCCTCACGGCATCAAAGCAGTCAAAAGCCAAACAGCAGCGACTACAGCCTATTGGAGATGATTGCCAACTATTCTCAGCTGCAGTAGTAACATCAGGGCAGAGGATTTGGCCAGAATTGTCCAAGTATGCCATTCAGGTGCTGACTTTCCACCTTCGGGTGTCATGTCGCTGTAAAAAGTGCGTCAGCTGGAATTGTCAGTCCAAAACGAACTACTAGAATGTCTGACTTTTAATAAAACTAACCAGTCCCGGATTGTTGGCATGTTTCACCAACACTAAAAATCTCCTTAAACATAACTCACAAAAATGAAGAAGGTGGAAATTTTGTATTTACAGAGCAGTTTAATGGAAACAGTGGTAACAATGCATCTGTTGAGATTTAATATTGTCATTATATATTTTGACATATATGTAGTCTGTTTTTCATATTTTTATCACCTTTACATAGGGCAAAAGTCTTTTGTAGTTCAGAAAAGTTAGCTCAGACAACTGGTTACAATGTTTCAGATATCAGTCCTGTAAATTTCTTTACTTGCACAAAATATAATTAGATTTTAAACTGGCCACAGAAGCAGCCACAACATCCCATAACTGGTAGGCTTTAACATATTTTTTTTTTTTTGTTTTTTTTTTTTTTGTTTTGGGTTTAGATATCCCAATCTTTTTATGAATCCAGGTTTAAGGTTGTCAATTATGGTCTTGGTATCTCTTCTTTGTAAGTCACTGGCTAGGAATAAACATCAGGTACACATCTAATACCCAGTACTAAGTTATTACTCAAACCACGTGGTTGCTCACACTTGATTGGGGTGTCATCCCCATTTCAAAGTGCATACCTTTCGTATAAAAGCCCCATTTGAGACCTCCTGCTCCTATATATTCCACCCAGAAGGGCTTCATTGCACAGGCAGGAAGAAAGCAACATTTATATCAGGCAGTAATAGATATTCCAAAAACTCTATATCAGTAACTTTAAAGCAGTATTAATCATAGAGAGATTCTAGAAACACATTTTATATATATATTATATATAATAATATATTAAAATATATTATTATATTTAATATATATATATATATATATATATATATATATATATATATATAATTTTTGTATACACCCAATTTTCTGTAGGGTTTATTGGAGAGAATACAGACATCTTCTGGCTTTTATATTTGCTATTGAAGAGATAAACAGCAGTCCACATATTCTGCCCAATGTGACTCTAGGATATCATGTGTATGATTCTTGTGGAGATGTGACCAAAGCTACTAAAAATGTTCTACAAATCTTGTCTGGACATACAAAGGGAGCTCCAAATTATTCCTGTATGGAGCGGGATAACGTGGCTGGTTTCATTGGAGACCTCCGATCAGATACCACTCTCCAAATGGCTCAGCTGTTGAATCTGTATGGTTACACCCAGGTAAGAAAAACAAATTATAGTAAAGTAAGTGAAAAGAGAACAAAACATCCCTAATTAAAGCATTGTTAAGAAGATGAACATGCCCTCTCAAAACAAAAAAGTCAGCACTATGCTGTACTATAGTGTACATAAAAAAGTTATTATTCACAACATTTAATATTTGTTAGATTACTTAGATTTAGGTTGTGATATACCAATATACAAATAGAGGAGAGCACATTAGGAGGAAGGAAGGTGGAAGAGAGATGGGATGGGAGAGGGAGGGGAGGTGGTAGAGAGATGGAGGAACAGGTAAAAGAAAGGACTAGATAGAAAGAAAGAGAGAGAGATAGAAGAGGTATGGGAGAGGAAAGGGAGGTTAAAAGAGGGAAAATGGAATGTAGAGAGAAGAGTGATTTCATTACAAATATCACCCTGCACAGATCTCTGCACAGTATGTGACATATCTCCAATAGACACAGAGCTCCTAAAAGATTTGACCCTATTTCAGCTTACTCAAAACTGTCTTTGCACTGACCAATATTACACAGCTTTTACATAAACAGTGCCGCCGTATACTTTCATTTCCTACCTGTGCCTTGTGTATCCAGTATATGTTGGCCTAGTCTTGCTTTCCTGCTGTACAACACACTGAAGTAGAGACACAGGTTATGTTTATGCAACCAGAACAAGGAACATTTACTAAAGCTGTGTAAAAACTGGCTAGTGGTAAAGACTTTTAATGAACAAGACTAGGTCAAATTATTCTAGAAAAAAGAGGCGTGTGTTTTTCTTCTATTTATTTAAATGTTTGGTTGGAGTTATTTTGTACTAAATATGTTTTTTTTCCTTCCCAGATTAGTTATGGAGCTAGGGATACTTTGCTAAGTGACAGGAAGATGTATCCAAACTTCTTTCGGACAGTTCCAGATGGTGAAATGCAACATATGGCAATAGTAAGGCTTCTGGAAAGGCTACAATGGAACTGGGTTGGGATCATTACATCTGATGATGAATTTGGAGAGCGGGAGACCCAGCAGCTTGGCAAGGTTTTAACAAATCATCAAATTTGTATTGAATTCAAGATTCTGGTGTCTGTAAAAAATTATGATAAATTTCCTCCAGAGCTGCAAACCTCAACTACGGAAGTTTTTATTATTTGTGGCTCAGTTAGTATGACTTTTTACAAGTTTTTATTAAATACTGAGACATATTATGTGAACAAAACTTTCATTCTGCCAGATTCATGGTCACTAAGTGAAGATTTTATTATATTTAAAAACCGCAGCTTGGTGTTTACATGCCCCCATTTATACATAGAGGGAATGCAGAAATATTTTAATAGTATTAACCCATCCAGCCGCCCAGAAGACCCATTGCTGGAGGATATTCTCATAACCGAATACAGATGTTTTTCAAATAACAGATTGAAGAATTTGATCATTCCATTAACAACTGGATATCCTCCTAGAAACTGCAGCCTGCAGAAAATTACACAGTACAAGTCAAATTTTCCCAGTGACATAACACCGTTTAGAGTGTTCATTGCTGTCCACATTTTGGCTCAGGCTTTGCACAACAAATACAGAACAAAGAACAAAAAAGCTGAAATAAATTCACACACACTAAAGTATAAGGTGAGTGCATATACAGTATGTATATATATATATATATATATATATATATACATTTTTTTAATGTTTAAACTTTGAAGACCCCCAGGAAAATAATAATTATATGAAGGGAAAAAATAACCACATGAAAATGGCATCCTAATAGTTTTACTTTTGAAAGTTTAAGAAAATGAGTTGGAGAATTGCCTTACAATGTTTTCGGAAGATTTTTGAAACTCCAGGAAGGTTTTTTAACTTCATATATACAATATATATAATTAAAGTCATATATACAATATGCAAAGTGTATGGTACCATCAAGAAAACATATTGGTACCCTATGTATTCATAACCTGAAGTCTATACTGACTTTACTTTAAAATGCCTATAACCTAGCCGTCTTTCCTCAAAATCCCTATTGTCAGTGTGTGTTAAAGTGTTTAGGGACACTGACAATTCTGTTCACCGAAAAATATAGTCTATCTATATATCTTATATTTGCTAATGATACACATCAGCCTTGGCAATGCCCAGCTTCCTTTGCCCTTTGTTTGACAACAGCTTACTTATTATTCCTACAAATATTCAGAATTTCATAGCTCAATTCCCCCTCATGGACCTCAATAGGTTTGTCTCAATGTTTGTGAACTGCTGGGCAAATACGCTCATCCCTATCAAAGACTCTACAGGGTTTGTAATGCTTGTTACCTAAATTGCTCCCCATCCTTTATATTTAAGCTGTCCCGCTATGTAAAGGCAGTACACTACAAGGGAGAGAATTACAAAATATCATTTAATGATAAAGGAGACATGCCCAGTCCATTGGAAATTGTAAACTGGATATCACAAACTGAAGGCAGTAATCCCGCTTATTGGAAACACGTGGGCTACTTTGATGGATCTCTTCAAGACAGTCAACAACTTACACTAGAACCAGATCTATTACCATGGAAAGGAAACAAGGTGAGTTGCAATGATAACATTTATTCAGTAATGATCAGATAAATTTGATCATTTTGAAACAACTTCTAAATCTAAGATCAAATATGTAATATATTGCTTCTTACCAACTTGAATGTTCCATATTGCTGAGTGCTAATTTCATAATTCTGTGAGATTTATTTTCCCATAGTTGTTGTACTTGGTGGTTTACAAAATGGATGGAACAGTCTATGCAGTTTACTACCTAAAGGGATACCTGAAGCTGTAGCTTGTTGGGTCAACAAGATAGTCTTAAGGGTGGTATCCCTTGCTTCCCTCCCTAGGATAAAGCCCACCTGATCTTTATGGACCAGGAAAGGCATATGATGAGAAAGTCTATTAGCTATCAGCTTGGAGAACAATTTAACATCTACATTTTATTAAAATAAATATATATAAGGTTAGTGCCCAAGGGTGTAGCCCCTTTGCTAAAAGTCTTCCGCATTTGCCACCATATTGATATATAGGTTTGCTAAATTGGTCCCGAAAGCGTTGGTGTGCGAGATCATACAATTCTAAAAGACGAGTTCGGGCAGCTGACAATTCCTTATAAAAAAATCCGGTGACATATTCTGTTTATGTAAACATTCTAGAGTACTAATTTTATCGGATATGGATTGGATGTCTTGAACTGATTTTCTTTAGATGCGAGCCATGTTGTATCAGCACTCCCCTAATTACTGCTTTCATAGCTTCCCATTTCGCTGGTAGGGGGTCTGAGGAATGGTCCCTTATGAAATTAGTGATGGCGTCCACTACTGCCTTTGCACAGAGGAAGTCTTTGAACTGGGAGTCATTGCATTTCCAGAAGCAACCACGGGAATGCACTTGTTGGATGTGTAAAGTTACCGAAACCGACGCATGGTCAGACCAAGGGCATGAATCAATATCAGCTGAGGTTTTCTGATCTAAAACAGAGTGGCTAACCACAATATATTCAATGTGGGAGTACATGCTGTGAGGGTTGGAATAGAAAGTCCTTGGTGGATGGGTGTAGTGTACGCCACACATCCAATAATCTCATTTCATTAAGTTTAGAGCGGATTGAGTTCAGTTTGACATATGGAACGGGAGTTTTCCCTGATGAGGTGTCAATTCGGGGATCGAGGGCAAAATAAAATCCTCTCCAACCAGTAAAGTACCTTCAGAAAATCTATTCAGCACATTTAAATAATTAATCGTTGCTACGGTGGGCTGAATATTAGGGGAGTACAGGGAGGCCAACGTAAACATCTCCCCCCCCGGATACACACTTTGAGAAACAGATACCTGCCCTGAGGATCAATTAGGGAGTCCAGTACCTGCAGTGGTAATGATTTGTGAAATGCAATTGATATACCCCGTGCTTTAGTGTAGGGATTGGAGCTATGGTACCATGTAGGATAATAACAATTGCGGATGCATGGTACTTTATCGGTCTGAAAATGTGTTTCTTGAAGTGCACTTTCGCTTTATGTTGTCTATATAACAATTGCGAACGTTTATCGGGACTGTTGAGACTGCATCTGCGATTGTGGTACAGGCATGAGGAATAATATCCAGGATTAAAAAAGGAAAACATGTGCCAAAAACCCAAGGTAAGGGGAAATTTCACAAAGAAGGAAGGAACACTGGGGGAACAAATAGGGGGGGGGGGGGGTCAAGGACAGGGGTTGGGACGCTACAAACAAAAAGTAGTCACCAGATGGGAGAGAGGGCCTGCCCTCGCACCCATGGAGTAAAAGTACTAACTAGGAAAAAACCAAATAAGAGAAATTATCCCTAAACACCGCCAACAAGGACGGAGGACCTATATGGGGGATGTGTCAACCAACAGCGGGACAGGGCCGATCCCGTCCCTGGGGAATCCGCAATCTCTGAACTGGGACATAAAGAGCATATACCATCTATTACATACAAAAAAAAATATGTCTATTTAGAACATTAGGCACATTGTCAAAAAATCAAAAATCACAGGAACAACATGAAGCAGTTAATCTAAAGCATGAGTATATCAAAAACATTCCTAAATAAAGGCATGTTACATAAAAATAAAACAAAACAATAATTGCACAGAATAAAAGCAAGGACATGGAAAAATACCTCCCTCCCTCGCTCCCATGACCCGACAGCACCGTAAAATTATAGCATAACCCGGTATGAGCACCTTAGACTCCAAAAGCAACATTTTTTATAATACCCTTTCGGGAAGGTTACTGGAACTGCTGGCCATAACACCGTGGCTGGGGGGCCTTTGAAGAATAAAACTATGGCCCCATAGAGCAGCTCCATAGAGGCTCTATCTCCATAAATAAAACACAAAAGCCGTGCAACCCCCCCAAATGGAGGACTGCAGAAAACATGAAAAAACAATAACACTTTCATATTACCAGTCCTGGTCATATGGTGTAGGTTCATTGGCACTGGAGAAACCAATCCAGCCAAATAATTGAGAAAAGAGGAGTGAGCATAATGTGTCCTTGTTCAGGTATCCCAATGAGAAAAAAAGAAAGTGGGAGAGTTTTGCACCGTTAATGGAATCCAACGTGGATTTGGATCAATCTACCATATTTTTCGGACCATAAGACGCACTGGACCATAAGACGCACCAGTTTTTTAGAGAAGGGAAATTAAGAAAAAAAAGATTCTGAAACAAATAGTGTGGAGACGGGACGGGACAGCAGCTGGGAAGGATACATTTTGATACATTTGGACCATAAGACGCAGGGACTTTTTCCCCCCACTTCTGGGGGAAAAAAAGTGCGTCTTATGGTCCGAAAAATACGGTATATTGTAGCCAAGATGGCCACCCAGACACAAGTAGAGAGGGGTGGGAGTCCTTAGGTGATCTTCTCTAGAAAAGTGATGAAATCAAAAACAGTAGATGAACTATATATATCTTCCCATAATGAAGACAGTATCACTAATCAACGGAGGTGTGGACCGCAAGCAAAGGATCTTGAGTGGAGGAAGATGCGGCAGGAGCTGTCGTCGGAGAGGAATAAAGATGAGGTGGTTGCCTCGCTGGTGAGGAAGGAAACACCCGGGGCCCTTGGTATGGAGTAGAATTTGTGGAGGGCCATTCTGGGAGCACCATTTGAGGTAAGTGTAGATCCTCAAGGAGTCGGGGTAGATCAGATGGATGGTGAAAAATGAGATTCCTCCCCCCTTTTCGAATAATAAGGTAGAAAGGATAACCCCATTTATAGGGGATGTTTCTCTCTTTCAGGATCTGCAGAAGCGGTTAAAGGGTCCTGCGGAGATCCAACATGAATTTAGAAAGGTCTGGCAACAGTTGGATACTTGCCCCTGCAAACTTAACGGGTTCAGCTTCTCTAGGTTTCCGCATAATATCCTCCTTAGTGCGATAAAAATGAATTCTACAGATGACATCCCTGGGACCTTTAATATCTTTGCTGCGAGGTCCAAGGGTTGTGTGTACATGATCGATTTCCAGATCCACATCTTATGGCACATTTAAAAGCTTAGCAAAAATAGAACTCGCCGCAGAGGCTAATTCTGAGTTGGGTACAGATTCTGGCAGCCCTCTAATACGGATATTGTTCCGTCGGTTACGATTTTCTGTATCACCATGTAACAAAAAAATTGTATTGATATGGACCTCATGATGCTAGCTAATTTTGCTATGAGAGGATATCTGTGCAGTGAGATCAGCACAGGTAGATTGCAGTATTGTTGTAATGTTAGTTACCTGTTGAAGAGATTTCCGGGCCTGGCGCCGCTGCAGCTGCCGATACTTGAGGCCGTGGCTTCAAGGCCTGGTCTCGCGCAGCTCTTGTACCTGAGCTGAAGAAGCCGGCCACTCCTTTCCGAGTGCCGGTGCTGCTCGCATTCGTCCCCTTCTGACTGCCTTTTGTTTTTGGCCCCATTAGGAGTGATTACAAGGCACTGATGGTGCTGATATCAGGCGGATTCCCCATGGGTGGGTCGGAGCCCAGATGAAACAGGTCTCACGCGGGCATCGACTAGCCACGCCCCCATAATTTTAGGCATTTTTTGAAGCTGATTAGCTGTTTCTCAAAAAAAGTAAATGGATTACAGGACACTGCCACACAGTGTGTGAGGGACAGCGGGTGAGAGTTATGTAGTAATGCAGGACACAAATACTGTAAAACAGCAATAGGGACATATTAAAAAAAATAATAAAAATACACAAACTGTGATGTTTGCTATTAACAATCTCCTCATTGCCAATTTTAAGTACTGTGGTGGGATAAACAGAAGAGGAGGCATCAGTAGAATTAGCAGACAACTGGCTGCTCTGAGCTTGAAAGGACAGAGAAGAGAAAAGTGAGTGTCCAGATGGTGACAACAGTGGACCATGTCTATGTAACATGCTAAGAATGAGCCACCTGTGGTCTCCAACAAAAATCCTTGTGCAAGAGCACAATCGGGAGAAAGATAAAAAGCTTTCTTATTACATTAAAAGAAGGCCACGAATAAGGACCTTCAAAGCAGAATTTTTTTTCATAAAAGCTGCAGATTTAAATAAAAAAAAAAAACAATTAAATTACCCACAAGCATGTTACAGTCTATGGACTTGATTTATTAAATTCTCCAAGGCAGGAGAGGATACACTTTTATCACTGAAGCTAGGTGATCCAGCAAACTTGGAATGAATTTATTCAAAGTCATTGGTAGCAAATATTTGAATTTTTGACCAAATCTGTTCCAGGTTTGCTGGATCGCCCTGATGAAAGTGAATCCTCTCCAGCCTTGGAGAGCTTTAATAAATCAGGTCTTTATATTGGCATGCACTATATGAATCAGGCATTTTTAGAAGATCATTTTGGAGCCATACACTTTCTCATGCCACTTGGTTTAAAGTAAGACTGGTTTAAAGTAAATATGCAAAATGGAATTTGAAGGTTGCCTGAGTTGCACTATTATATTTAATTTTTTCTGTTTTGCATACATGTATACTTCTCAAACAATCCTATTTAATTTCAGGTCCCAAGAGGTAGATGCTCCAAGGAATGTCCTCCAGGCTTCAGAAAAGCTCCTAAGGAAGGATATCACATATGTTGTTATAATTGTGCTCCCTGTTCAGAGGGAGAAATATCAAAACGTTCTGGTAAGTGACTAGTAAGTTACCTTCTGTTCACTGCCAATAATATGTCCCACGCATCATACAAAATAAAATTAAAGTATTTTTATGAGAAACCTGTAGGATTTTGGTGATTTTTTAAAGGTAATCTTAAAGTAATCTAAATGCCTGACAAGCCACTTGACCCCCTACTTCACTTCAGTATGTGTGCACATCCATTTCCCTGGAATATCATTGTTTAACACTCAAGGTCAATTTGTTGTTATCCTGTGAAGCAAAGAAAACAAACCTAAAAAACACATAATTTTTTCGACAAATTGTATTATTTAAATACCCTTTAGTACGCTTTTATTGTTAAATTGTGTGAAGAATCTGCTATCTTAACCTCCTGGGCGTTACACTTATGTCTGGATTTCTGTACCAAAAGCGGTACACTGTTTTTCATGAAATTTTTTTTTTTTTACATTGTAGACCTGTAACTTACAGAAAAATGTCCGAAAAAGGAAAAAATGTTTGAAACACACAATCATGTAAAAAAAAAAAAAAAAAATTACTTTTAATTAAATTAAAATAAACACACAAAAATCAGCTTAAAGAAGAATACATAAATAAATGAAAAATACTGAAAATGCGATAATTCGGTATAATGTATAGTAATATATTTTTCTAAAACACCTCGCTAGTGTGGTAAATTTTATAACAGAGTCCAACGTCACATACCTATAGACAAAACCACATAAATATATTTTGTATTATTTTGTATTGGATTTGGATACGGGACTTTGTATTGAATCCAATACAAAATATTTGAATTTCCCGCTACGACCCCCATCTAAGGGCGCATGCACTGACATCATCAGGAATCACCGAGGGACGAGTACGCAAACGCCAGGTATTCTAATTCTTTCCAAACTTCTGTACTTCCATGCAAAAAGTGTGAATTTTTTTGCATGGAAATTTATTTTAGATTGTAGGCTATAATTCACCGAATTACTCAATAATTACTTATAATTCACCGAATTACCGCATAACTCACCGAAATATGTCCAAAATTTTATAAATTTAATAATAAAATTTTTTTTATAAAACATGAAAAAAAATCTTTAAAAAAAAAAATAGTGTATAATGTAATGTAATTGTACAGAAGCTTATATAATATATATATATATATATATTACAATTATATATATATTATATAAGGATTTCTTTGTATTGGACAGCTTTTTTGTATTGAGTTCAATGCGAAGCGATTTGAATTTCCCACCCCGCCTCCCGCCCGCACCGACGCATGCAGCGACCTCACCGGGAAACCCCGGAGATCGTCACTGCACTCACCGGGAGAAGAAGCAAGATAGAGGACGTGTCTGGAGGAGCTGCGGGGAGAAGGTGAATATTTTTTTTTAGAGATCGACGCTGGAACAGAACAGATGATCACAGCGGGGACCAGGTAAGTTAATGCATTTAACCACCCGACAAAAGTTCGGGTTTAACGATTTTTGCAATTTTTTCTACCCCGAACCAAGGTCGGGTTTAACGGTCGGGTGGTTAATGACTCTAAGTCACACATTTGTATTTACTGTTTTTATTCTGCAGACAGTGAAATCTGTAACAAGTGCCCTGAAAATGAATGGCCAAACACAGAAAAGTCTTCTTGTGTTGCCAAGCTTAATGAGTATTTGTCATATGAGAAGGATATTGTTGTCTTATTATTTACCATAACATCAGCCATATTTGCTACAACATCTCTCTTCATACTTGGAATATTTTTCTGGTTTCGGAGCA
Source organism: Pyxicephalus adspersus (assembly GCF_032062135.1). Classification (NCBI taxonomy): domain Eukaryota; kingdom Metazoa; phylum Chordata; class Amphibia; order Anura; family Pyxicephalidae; genus Pyxicephalus; species Pyxicephalus adspersus. Next base: position 154,442,702 of record NC_092860.1, read on the forward strand.
CTCCCATTGTTAAAGCCAATAACCAGAACCTCAGCTTCATTCTGCTCTGCTCTCTCACTCTGAGTTTCCTTTCTGTGTTCCTATTCCTTGGCCGTCCTGTGGATATCACTTGTATGCTGCAACAAATCTCCTTTGGAATTGTCTTCACTATCTCGGTGTCCTCTATCCTAGCCAAAACCATCATGGTCTCCATCGCTTTTAAATCTACCAGACCTGGAAGCTCCTGTAGGAAATGGGTGGGAGTCAAACTTCCCAATACAGTCATGTTGTTCTGCTCATCCATTCAGTTTATAAATGGTGTTGTTTGGTTATCTATTGCCCCATCATTTCAAGAGTATGACATGTATTCTTCTCCTGGAAAGGTCATCATTCAGTGTAATGAAGGGTCAGTTGTTGGGTTCTACTTTATGTTGGGTTATATGGGGTTTCTAGCAGCTGTGAGTTTTGTTCTGGCTTTCATGGTGAGGACATTACCGGACAGTTTTAATGAGGCCAAGTACATCACCTTCAGCATGCTGGTGTTCTGCAGTGTGTGGATTGCCATGATCCCGGCCTATCTGAGCACCAGAGGGAAATACATGGTGGCTGTGGAGGTATTCGCCATACTGACCTCCAGTGCTGGGATACTACTGTGTATGTTCTCTCCAAAAGTGTACATTTTGGTTTTAAAACCCAAGCTGAACACAAGGGAAGTAATGTTAGGAAAAAGGTTGCCGTAAAATACAAATGACAACTGTTTGTCATTTGCTACTATTATTATAGCACAATGACCATTGGTTTTATATTTTGCATAAACAGCAATTATTTTATGTTACCTCTTACCACACTGATTTACAATAATAATGTTTCTTAGTACAATTTTCACTGCTAAGGATTTGCCTTAATCCAGAAGGGAAGCGGGTCCAGAAGCCATGGTGTATGGCTGCTTCAGCCTATGGCTTTATAGCAAGCACCAACTCCAGGAACAATAAAAGCTGTCAATCTAAATGTCTAAATGGTTCAGTAAGATCTCTGAAAAAAAACAGAATCCCACAACCATAGACAATCGAAAAGAAGCGGTGGGTCCTCAGAAACTTGGTTTTTTCACTTTTTCAGACACAGCTATTGAAGATGTAGGTGAAGATGGCAACCACAATACAGATCACCCAGGGGTGAAGATGGGCAGTGATGGCACACATGCCCTTGCTGATTTCCATCTTAGCTCTCTCGACAGCCAAATGGACAACAGATTTACAGAACTTCTTCAGCTGCATGTCCTTTTAAAGCCAAATCATAGCTTTCCACTTCCAAAGCCTAAAGCAACCAGGTGAACTCTCCACATCTTCCGCTTTAGGACACAAGAAATATAGATATATATAATTTATATATATAGCTATATATGGATAAATTGAAAGTGGAGGTGGAGAAATGGAGGGGATAGCGGCCTGTAAAGAGCCTCTATCCCCTCCATTCCCCCACCTCCCCTTTCAATGTATACATATTTCAGGGCTGCGCAATCATTAAGTAGAAAAGTTCAACTTAGGGATTGGATTTCTTTCTTTTTTTTTTTCCAATATATATGGATAAATATATAGATCTCATAGATGTGTTCCCTGCTACTGATAAACCTGTCAGGGAAAACTCTTAAAGGTATATTAATTTCAGTAGGAGGAATTAAAATGAGAACTTAAAGACAAAAAAAATGAGTGTATCTAGTTAAAGCACATGAGACTTTTCTATCTTCTCTCAAGTTAAATAGCTGATCTGGAGGACTTCTGATACAGGAACAATTTTAGAGGTATCTTCAAATCTGTTCCACTTGCAGAATTTCAGAATTATGTAGAGCGATTGATCACATGTCCGCTACTATCTATGGCTCTCTTTGAAATCATAGTAGCCAGGACACATAGGCTGCCAAAGCCTTCCTTTCTAGTAGTGATAAATTGCCAACAATATTTTGATGTAACACTTTTTTCCATATGAATAAAAAGCTAATGACAATCTTGAGACAGGTAACTAACTACTCTACCTGCACCATATGAGGGCATTTCATTATTTGCCGAGCATTCTCAAGCATCCCAGCAAGGAAAGCCTTTCACTTATTAAGATTTTTTATGTCAAAATCCCTATAGATGGGGTTATCCAGCAGGGTTATCCATCAGAATTAGGAGTTTTCCTCTTCCGAGTTATCATCCAAGCTTCCACATGGAACTTGCACATGCAATCAGCCAATAATAGAGGATAGTATGGGCATCCCCTCCTTCTTCTCGTTCAGGGAAAAGTGGATGTATGTCTGTATATTGTAATATAGGTACACAGTGGTTCCCATTTTGGGACACTGCAAAAATTAATGTCTCCTACTTTACTCTTTAATATGGTGTACAAATAAAATATAAAAAGAGTTTTATATATGTCTTTAAAGTCCTGTTTTTAGCACATATTGATTGACCACACCACAAGCAGGCAGACCGACTTTATTTGGAGCAGTTTATAAGGAATAAATAAATATAAAAAAAAAGACATTTTGACATTTTGTGCCACTAGTGAGTAAGATAGCATCCGTTTAAAGTAGCAAGAGTTATCATGATACACTCCACCATGAAAGACATACTCATCGCCCTGAAGCAATCACTCCATCAAGATATGACCTTTCCTTTTGACAAAATGAATCAATCTATAAGCTTGTGTAAATCATATTGAGAATAAAATAAGTGAATTCTCCACCGCACACAATTAGTGGATTCTCATAATAACTATCATAAGGACATTCAATGGCCTAAAACTAAACTTGCATAAGGTCCATCTCAATGAAATAACATCAAATTTATGTGAATCCTTGACTCTGTTACTCAAGCTAAATCTAATTTAATAAAACTAAACTTTTTTGCTCTCTTTAAATTACTGGAAGAAGAATTATTCATCATCAGAGACTTTTAAATTCCCAAACTGGCCTACTTTGGGATGTCTTAGTAAAAATCCACTTTTACAATTTGGAATATGTGGGATATCTTATTAGCATGATGAAACTGTCATGGCGAGCGTAGTCCAATGCGCCTCCCAACCATTAGGTCTCCTATGGCCCATACTCACCACCAGTTCTCCCTGAGGATTTATTTAGGTGGCCCAGTCTCACTATTCGTTTTTCCAGAAGATTCCTGATGTAGGGATTGTTTCCGAGAAAGAACTGTTTCAAACCGTTCTAAAATGTTCCTCTTCATACTTTTTCTTTTAATTTGCTTTACTCAGCCTTATTCTAAAAAGTATTAAAGCACTCACTGCTAAAACAAAACTTCCTTGCAGCATCCTCTCTCTATACTAGATACCGACAGTTCATCAAGCCACCAATTAAGGATCCCGGTCAAACTCCCGCATGTAGCATTTACCTCATGCAGTAGTGTAAGTAGAATTTTTACCTTGGGTTCTTCTTTATGATGGGGTAGAAATGATCATGGAGATTTATGTATCTTTAGTCTAGGGTGGTACAAAAAAGACTCAACAGTGGAGAGAATTCTATTGAAGCTAAATCCCAGTATTCAGACCGGGTCTCTCCCCTGCAGCAGCAGGTAGCCAACAAATACTACCCAAGAAGAATTAAAGTCTGAAACATCCTGACATATTCCATATACTTTAACCTTTACTATACTAAAAAGGACTTCTATGCTTATGGGGTTGCTACACAAGTATAGCACAAATCTGCTGGCATGACGATAACTGACCACCACTGGGGGTGAGCGAGCAAGAACATTAAGTTCAATCTCACGCTGAATCGGGCCTTTCTCGCTTACCGAAAATGTAAATGAGAACAGCCTTCTGATTCATGCAGCATGTAGCCCTGTAAATCTTCTGCAATCCCCTGGCACTACAGGTAATTAACCTCTAGTGCTTCGGGGATCGCACACTCTTCTCAATGAACGCAGCCACAGCTGCTGTGGCTGCATTCATTGAGAAAAGTGTGCGATCCTCGGGGCACTAGAGGTTAATTAACCTCTAGTGCCAACGGATTGCATGAACAGGAGGATTTCCAGGACTGCATCATGGAGCCCTGGAAATCCTCTGCGATCCCCGGGCACTAGAGGTTAATTAACCTTTAGTGTCCCAAGGATTGCAAACAGGAGGATTCCCAGGGCTAAATGCATCTCTGGGAATCCTCCTGTTTTAATTTCCTCTTCTGAGGGTTTTGCGAAATTAGTTCGCCAAAATTTTGCGGTACCATTTGAAGTTTGAAGAAATTTTCATGAGAATGCCAGAGGCAAATGTATCATTTGTTAGAGATAATTATAATACAATTTCAGGAGCTTCTTCTTTGCCGGGCATTCTCTCAAAGATTGCAGCTGTGGCTGCATTGATTGAGAAGAGTGTGCGATCCCCGGGGCACTTGAGGTTAATTAACCTCTAGTGCCCCGGGGATCTCAAACAGGAGGATTCCCAGGGCTAAATGCATCTCTGGGAATCCTTAATAATTTCCTCTTCTGATGGTTTAAAACCAGTTCGCCAAAATATTGCAGTATCATTTGAAGTTCGAGGAAATTTTTGCGAAAATGCCAGAGGCAGTCTTGCTCATCCCTAACCACCACGAGTAAACGCAGCAGTAGCAGTGTAAACTTTTCAAAAGTGGATGGAGGATGGGGAAGGTATAATGTTTCTCCAAGATCAGGGGAAGATATTTCTTCACGTACTAGAGAAGAGGAGATGTTGAATATTGTGTGCCACCTTGCCCATGGCTTACCATGTGTTTATTTATAATGCACCAAGTAAAAGCCTCATCAAAAGAATACACAAAAATGCCCATACCCGATGAAATGAAGCCCTATGACTTGGCACGAAGACTTACAGCTTTACAGCCACAGAGAAATCCAAAATTGGTAATTTTCTGGATGGCATCCATTTACGGTGACTCACTAATTTTTGGAGAATAAAAAAAATTAAAAAAAGCATCTGGATCAGGACATTGGAATCCTTTCTGAAGCTGTATTTCGAAGTATCAATGTCCAACAAATTCTCCAAATGTAGGCTGGATCATGGTTCAGGCCAAACTCAATATTAGTAAAAGCCATATCACTGAGGGAAGAGATTGTGTAAGAATATATGAAATTCTACGGAAATGATAATGATATTACCTCTGTATTTTTTTTGTTTAGACTGTATCTCTCTAACTTATGGAACAGTACAGAGCAGGGATTGGAAGTTGAGAAAACAGTCACTGAATATTCAACTCTTCATATTAGTCTTTTATTAGCAGAGCAGCTAGTCTGGAAAATGTGAAAAATAGCCCATAAATTCATGAGCTGCAATAAAATAGGAAATATTCTCATGTTTTATTTGATATTTATCAAACTGAAATACATATTTTTGCCTGTATGAACATGTATTATGATCTAACAAACACATACATGAACACATTATTTATAATGATATAATACTAAATATATAATTACTATTTATAATTATATTATACTAAATATAAGTTCCTTTTAACAGGAAAAAATAACCCCTAATGGGACAGAGCTTGTTAAAACCATTGACCCAGCTCTATAGAGAACAAACTTATAAACATATCTGCAATAGTAAACATCTGTTAGGTGCGTGGTTTCTTCCTAGATGTGGTGTATAGGGATGAGCGAGAAGGCTTCAGACAGTCTCGCGAAAATTTCCTTGAACTTCCGATGGGACCGCAAAACTTCAGCGAATCGATTTCTTGAATTTCATTAACGTAAATGGGGAAAAACTCAGTCGTGCCTCCAATCAGCTGTGACCGCTGGTTCCCTCGGTCCAGGTTTGCATGGTCCCGGGGCTGTACTTATCAATGATAATTGCAGCCCAGGGACTATGGGAACCTGGACGATCACAGCAGACTGGAGGCACGTGAGTTCAGCTGTGAATGTCATTGATCATTGATAAGTACAGCCCAGGGAATGTGCGAACCTGGACCAGGGGAACCTGCGGTCACAGCTGATTGGAGTCACGTGCCTCGGATTAGCTGTGACCAAGAATCTCCATTGAGAGGTCATATTAGTTCAGTATGCCTGCATTACCGCCCCTGCATTTTCCCTTGTTTGTTCGGCAAGATCACAACTTTATGGTGAATCACAAGGCCGTTCTCGCTTACATGTTCAGAAAGCAGGAATGGCCCAATTCGCAGAGAGATTGAAATTAAGAAACTCGCTCGCTCATCCCTAATTGTGTAATAAATAATAAAATAATGTTTCAATTGGTAAAATTATTTTCCTACAAAACTCAATAAAATCATGTTTTGTTAGAAATAAATCCTTTCCCCAACATAATTTTTCTGGAATTCATCTCAGGTTTAAAAAAAAGGATATACAATTTTGGAAAAAATATACAGCCAAGCATTCCAGCACTGGAGGTCATTATGGCGAATACCTCCACAGCCACCATGTATTTCCCTCTGGTGCTCAGATAGGCCGGGATCATGGCAATCCACACACTGCAGAACACCAGCATGCTGAAGGTGATGTACTTGGCCTCATTAAAACTGTCCGGTAATGTCCTCACCATGAAAGCCAGAACAAAACTCACAGCTGCCAGAAACCCCATATAACCCAACACGGAGTAGAACCCGATAACTGACCCTTCATTACACTGAATGATGATCTTCCCAGAATAGGAGTGCATGTCATACTCTTGGTACGGAGGAGACACTGATAACCAAATAACACAGATCAGAACTTGTACAGGATAACAGATTAACAACACAAAATAAGCCACTTTGATCCCCACCCATTTTCTCCAGGAACTCCCCGGCTTTGTAGCTTTAAAAGCGATGCAGACAATGGTAGTCTTTGCCAGAACAGAGGAGAGAGCAACACAGAAAAAGATCCCAAATGATATCTGTCTCAGCATGCAGGTTATATCCACAGGACGACCGAGGAACAAGAAGACACAATGGAAGCTCAGCAAGATGGCGGTCAAGAGGATGAAGCTCACAGTCCGGTTATTGGCTTTCACAACTGGAGAGTCCCCATAGTAGATAAAAATGATTAATATTACCAATGTTATGATAGAAAAAATTAAAGTAAATAATAAAAAAATTGTAACAGTAACATCATTTTCATAGGACAAAAAATCATATGTTTTGGGGACACATTTTACTTTTCTTTCATCTGGCCATTCTTCATTGGGACACCGGTGGCAGCTTTCACTGTCTGAGAAAAAAAAAAAACTCTGATTAAATTTTTGGATGCCTGTAAAGTGATCCTTCGAGAACCTCAAACTCCTTTAATTCCAAACTCCAGCCCTGCTGCTTTGGTCCCCAAACTGCTTATTAAGTGTTATCAATATGCAATATTATCAATATTAAGGAAACCATGTTAGAGCGCTGCTATTATAGAGAGATAATTGGTCAACAAGTATGTAAGTCATAGTGCTGGATCCCCAAGTCATCATCGGAAGTTCAACCAGAGAAAAAGAAGCACAGCAGAACTATGTGAACACAAAATACCTTGTATGATATCTGAAAGAAGGCATTAGTTGGCATTATTGGGCATCTGTTTAACTTTAAATTGTTCTTTTCTGTTGGTGGCAAACATAAATTAACTTTGCTGAAACGATCTAAATGCTACCCCCTGACATTATGTAGTTATATAGCACATTCCTACCTGTTACATTGGACATCTCCCCCTCAGAACATGGGATGCAGTCATAGCAGAACACATGGATTCTTCTAATAGAAACTTTCCTGTACCCATAAGGACACCTGTCATTACATCGGGACTCTGGAATCTTGAAGATGTAAAAAGAAATAAAATTGAGCCTGGTTGGCTGTTCCTAAAGAATTATGTGTAGAAGTCTATATAGATTCTTCAAACTTATAAGCCCTGTTAATGGAATCAATTTAATGGTAATATCATATGTATAATGTTTTCATCCCTTCACAATAAAGTTGTTTCTTCTATGAAAATGACTTTGCTGGGTCGCTCTTATTGCCGTTCCCCTATTTATGTTTTTACCTTTGCCAAAAGTGAAAGAAATGCACAGGTTCTGACTTTTGCTCGTTGTGCAGGTATGGAAAGACTTTTGAAAATTAGTTACTGGAACAATGCATGCATCAATGTGAAATTTAGGTTGTTGTTTGTGTTGTCTGTAAAAATATAGGTCTCAAACAAACTCCTGAAGAAGAAGACATAGTTTTCACGAAACATGTTGAATTTGAAATATTGGAGACCAAATTAGTGTCGTAATTTCCTTCAATTTTTTTTTTTTATACATGTATTATTTTTCATGAGATGGTAAATAAAGTTTGCTATTATTCAATTATTATACAGTTCTACAGTTCAGATAGCTAGATGCCTTTAAAATCCTGTATGTTAAAATTGCATTAGAAAGTATTTGTAAATTTTGGAATGTGCCATCGAATATCCTTTCAATATTCAAGATCTGGACAACATGATTGATCAGAAGTTCTGGCCAATCAGAATTGTTATAATACTGCAAACTGACGAGACAGCACTGAGCTATCTCCTCTGGATTTGTCAAATCTTAAACAATTATAGACCTAGAACTTCTAAAAGCATAAACTATATCTGAATGCACAAACTAAGAACTTACCTTGCTATTTTTCCATAGGATAATGTTAGAATTAGCATTAAAATTTTCATCATCCACAGTGTGGGTAAATGTAAGCAATGGTACAATGACAAATTTATAATGGATCTCAGTTTTGTAAATGATAAAATTTGCTAAAAACAACTTTGTGGATATTTGTGCTTTATCTTTAAAAATCTGGGTCCCAGAATCTGTGTAATGAACCTTTTTCAAAAAGCGGTGTAACTTGCATAGGAGGGATTAAGAAATAAAATATATTAACATTCCTTTATTTACACATTATATATTAGGGTAAATGCTGTACACATTTCTCCCATTGGACCTGATTTACCAATGCTTTCTAATGGTGGAGAAGATACAATTTCATCAGAGAAGCTGAAGGGTGATCAAGCAAACCTAGAATGGATCTGGTCCAGGGTTGAAAACATTTGCTAACAAATAGCAAATTACTTTTAAGAAATCCATTCCAGGTTTGCTGGATCACCCAGCTTCACTGCTAAAAGTGTATCCTCTCCAGCCTTGGAGAGATTATTAAATCAGACTATTGTATTCATAAATGTATTACCTTTACAGGAGAATTAAATATGGTATAGTCCCCCCATAAGGTCTAATATTTCAACCAGATCCTTATATGAAAATGTAGTCTCGTAGAATTGTACAGCCTAATTCTGATGCAAATTAATCTTAAAGGCATTAATTTGTGTTTTTCCTTTTATACTTTAACTTTGATTTTTACCCTGGCCAGGGAGAGGGATAGAGTGTTTGACCCACCCATTACTTTGAATACACTCTAGACTTGGATACCAAATAAAAATCTGTTTTTCGGCAGTTTCCTGCAGTCTTACCCAGGTCCTTCAAAAATGGAGGTGGTAAAATGGAGGAAAATGCTGTCAAATACCCTCTAATCCAGAGATGCCTAAGACATTGCCACCTACTTCAGAGATAAAATAGACAAAATCAGACATGATGTCTCTGCCCGTATTAGTCTGTCATTTGCAATCCCTATTTAATGTACAGCGCTGCGTAATATGTTGGCGCTATATAAATCCTGTTTAATAATAATAATAATCCAGAGATGTCCAAACTTTTTGCAAAGAGGGCCAGATTTAGTTAGGTGAAAATGCGTGGGGGGCGACCATTCAGCCTTTAAACCATTAACAATAAATGCAAAATAACTATTTTATATAATATTGGGGCTTTTCAATTCCAATTGTGCTGGTTGGCTGATCTATACAGAAAACAACTTCTACACAATCATAAATAATTTTACATATCTACCTAATCTGGAGCAGATCCCTCTATACACCCTGCACGTCCTGATGGCTGCTCAGTACAGAGCACGTACTCAGGGTTAGTGTGGGGGTGGTCTGCGCGGGTCCTGCACAACATACGCCCACCGGGGTGATGTGGGGGATCCCTTGTTAACAATCAACAGAGAGAGAGGTAATTTAGAGGATGTCTTGATATTTTCTAGATTACAAATCTGCATTGTTGTTAATTTAGAGTACAAGAGTGCTTTTCACACTATTGAATGATTAAAGTGAACATTAACGGAACCTATTGATCATCAAATCCTTTAGTAAATCAGTGTGTGATTTCAGCAAATTATATATAGCCAAGCAGTGATAAGGGCATGAACGTGTGGATCTTCCTGTATACAGCTGAGTTCTGCACAGAGCCTGCACCCACACCAGACTCAGTGCAGAAAATGTTCTTGGATTCAGAGTGGGTGCGGTCTGTGCGAGTCCCACATAGCACACGCCCACTACAAACGCAGGGGATTCCCTGTGCACACACACAGGCCGCATATCATTCATTTGATGACAGAGGCTGCAGGCCAGTGAAAACCTGAACATGGGGTGCATACGGCCCGCGGGCCAGACTTTGGACATGTCTGATTTAATCTTTGCATCACATATCTTATGAGGTTATAATATGTTACATTATTAAAACAATAAAAGGGTACTTTTAATCAGAAATCCCTAGCTATTGAGGCATAAGTATCAGCATTTCACATCAGGGACTTTACCTGTATATCAGTCTTTTTGGAGGTTTTCCAGGGCAGTATATCCATTGTACGCCCATCATCATCAAGATATTTTCTCTTCCATTTAAAAGGGAATGGGAAACTCTCCCTGTTAAATTTTAATGTTGGATATGCTCTGTGATTTCTCATTTTAAATCTAAAACTGATCAATTTTATTTTGAAGATCAGATGCCCATGGGCCTAACAATGCAACTGTCTATCCAATTTATAATACAATTTGCACACAATTTACTTATTCTTTCTTCTCATACTTACTAAGTGATGTAATTTATGTGTTCCTGGTTTATCTTTGCTGAGCTTCATTCTGTGCAAAACTTGGGCCATAACATAAACTGAGGTGTAGGCGTAGGGGGGCTTTGAATCCCCAATGTCACAGAACATTGTGGAAACTTTACCTGAACAGTTTATTGCAGAAAACTTATACATATATGAAAAGACAGAATTTTTGTATATATTTGGAGAAAGACAATGGAAAAATTGTAGCCAAATGTCTTGCAGTATTGGATCATTTGGGCGGCTGGAAGGCGATTAGACTTCAGCTGCGCAAATAAGAAGGATCTTTTAAGGTGTCAATCGTGAGATCATAGCAATTAAGGCGATTAGAATTCAGCTGCGAAAATAAGGAGGATCTTTTAAGGTGTCAATCGTGAGATCATAGCAATTAAGGCGATTAGAATTCAGCTGCGAGCGGCTCCGTGCGCGAGCTTTTTCAGTTGTTGAATAGCGCGATCGCGCACGATTCCGGATCGCTAATACGAATGCGCGAGCGATAATCCGATTTTGCTTGATGAATCAGGGGCAATATCTTTTTGTGTCTGCAAACAATATTATAGGTCAGTTTGTTAACCTCCATCCAGGCGCATCTTGCTGTACTTGCTGCCCTAATAAGTTGTAAATGCTGAAATGTGCATTTGCACATTTTTAATGTTTATATGCATTTTTTTATGCCTAAAGCCTTTTTTAAAATAAAAATAAAAAACAGCATGGGGTCCTCTCTAAAATTGAAACTGGCAAAGATTAGAACCTTCGTAGATAGAAAATCGGGCAGTAAGCGTGTGTGCCGCCTCTCCTATCCATGAAATGTTTTCTGAAATTTGGCTTACCAAAGAAATGAGGGAGCAATAATGTGAGCTTTGTCGTAGTTAATTTTTTTCCTCCAATAGAGCATTGGATAGCTGAGGACAGTTGTCCCTGGCTTCCCTGGGTAAATGCAATCACAGGAGCTCTGGCCACCTGGCTGGTGCCCCTGTCAATTAACTGAGGAGAGATATTCATTGCTAGGTTGAATCACTGCTTCTCCATCAATGCAGTACTGTGAACAAGCAATGCCTCTGTGGAACTCAGGAACTGTGTTACTGGCAGTATTACCAGGTACAAAAAGGTCTAAAAAATTAATATTTATGCAACCTTATTCAAGGAAATCAGCAATGTATTACATGTTTATACAGTTTAATGTAAATAAAACTATAGTTGTATCAGAATAAATGTTTTGGTGCACATAATCATTTATTTTGCAGCAATTCTCTATAATGCCACACAGTGCTGCAATGCATAGTAAAAGTTAGGGTGTTATGGTGCCAATTATGGTGAATGCCTCCCCAACGCACCCACAAATTGATAGAGGTTTCAACAAAACATGGTGTGCCAAGACATGGAGGCGCATTTCAGCCCATTTATTAGTGTTGTAGTTCTTGCTCACTCACTTATTTTCAGATAAATATACTTACAATGTACAAAAGGTAAATAGGATTAATTTTCCATCAGAAGTGACAGACCCTGTAGTTTTGGAGTGAGCAGAGACTAGACCCCCAATAATGATGTCTCCATCTTGGTAATATTCATACTCAAACACAGGTTTTTTGGCATTAAGTCGACAAACCAAATCTGAACTCTGGGTCATTCCTGTTGCAAAATATGTGATGAGGAGAAGAGTCAGCAGGTAGAAGGCAGAGTGGACAGGAGACCAATTCATGTCATATACCTTCATCTTCACACTCAGTGTAATCAACTATGGCTCTGCACATCAGCAGTACAAGAGACACACAATCAGCACATCTTAATATACAGAAATCGGAGACTGTTTTAGATATTTACACAGCTGCACAATAATCCACTCATTAAAATGACTGCAACTTAGCTCCAAAAATTATTCTCTGCAATATAACACATTTAAAAATTGTCTTTTTATTAAAATATCTGCATTGTATTTATTGGTAGTTATAGGTGAAAATGTCTAGTAAAAACTAAACTTAAAAAGGTAGAATACCAAAGAGAATGTGTGTTCGATAACCAGGGGAACACATTTTTTGTTGAGTTAGATCTTACACTTGTTTTTTACTAATTTTTGGGTGGGGAATCCAGAAATGACCCCATTTTTTTGCTATCACATCCAGTTTTTACGATACCTCCCATTTTTGTCAAAAAACATACAAATTTAACATACAATGAAAAAACAAAATGAAATAATAACATTAATGTGCTGTTTATTTATATTTCTTTTCTTCATACAAATGATTTATTGTTACTCTATGACAATTTTTTTTACAGTAAAACATTTGAAAATTTTTTGGGTAAGCGGTTAAGGTAAAAATTTACGCTTATAGCTTTTCCTGGAGTGAAAAGGACAATTCCGCCAGATGATTCAACAATAGTCAGCCATCATACAGTTAGGTCCATAAATATTTGGACAGAGACAGATTTTTCTAATTTGGGTTCTGTACATTACCACAATTAATTTTAAATGAAACAACTCAGATGCAGTTGAACTGCAGACTTTCAGCTTTAATTCAGTGGGTTTAACAAAAAGATTGCATAAAAATGTGAGGAACTAAATCCTTTTTTTTACACAATCACCTCATTTCAGGGGCTCAAAAGTAATTGGACAAAATAAAAAGCTGAAAATAAAATGTTAATTTCTAATACTTGGTTGAAATCCCTTTGCTGGCATTGACAGCCTGTAGTCTTGAACTCATAGACATCGCCAGATGCTTCCTCCTCGGGTTTCCTCCTTTTTAATGCTCAGTCAGGCCTTTACTGCAGCGGCTTTCAGTCGCTGTTTGTTTGTCGGCCTTTCTGTCCGAAGTTTAGTCTTCAACAAATGAAATGCATGCTCAGTTGGGTTCAGATCAAGTGACTGAAATTGCTATGCAAGAATATTCCACTTCTTTGCTTTAATAAACTCCTGGGTTGCTTTGGCTTCATGTTTTGGGTCATTGTCCATCTGTATTATGAAACGTCTCCCAATCAATGTGACTGCATTTAGCTGTATTTGAGCGGACAGTTTGTCTCTGAACACCTCAGAATTCATTCGGCTGCTTCTGTGTCACATCATAGATAAACTCCAGTGTCGGAATGCCATTGGCAGCCATGCACGCCCAAGCCATCACACTGCCTCCTCCATGTTTTACAGATGATGTGCTATGCTTTGGATGATGAGCTGTTCCACACCTTCTCCATACTTCTTTCTTACCATCATTCTGGTAAAGGTTGATCTTGGTTTCATCTGTCCAAAGAATGTTTTTCCAGAACTGTGCTGGCTTTTTTATATGTATTTGAGCAATGTCCAATCCAGCCTTTCTATTCCTGAGGCTTATGAGTGGCTTGCACCTTGCATTGCACCCTCTGTATTTACTTTTATGCAGTCTTCTCTTTATGGTAGACTTGGATATCGATATGCGTGCTTACTGGAGAATTTTGTTCACTTGGTTGGCAGTTGTGAAGGGGTTTCTCTTCACCATGGAAATGATTTTGCGATCATCCACCACTGTTGTCTTCCGTGGACGTCCAGGTCTTTTGGCATTGCTGAGTTCACTAGTGCTTGGTTTCTTTCTCATAATGTACCAAACTGTAGATTTTGCCACTCCTAATATTGTAGCAATTTCTCAGATGGGTTTTTTTTTGTTTTTGCAGCTTAAGGATGGCTTGTTTCACCACTATGGAGAGCTCCTTTGACCCCATGTTGTCTGTTCACAGCAAAATCTTCCACATACAAGCACCCCCTCCCCTCTTAAATCAACCCCAGGCCTTTTATCTGCTTAATGTATGATTGTGTAAAAAAAAGGCTTTATTTCCTAACTAGTGTTGGTCAAAAAGCTCACTATTTGATTCGACTGCTATTCAGTTGAATACTGCAAAAATATTTGGGTGAAAGAACTTTGAATTCGAACTCTAATAAAGTCAATGGGGGAAAAATTTGGGTTGTTTTTCGGGACTGTGTAGAGCTTCTACAGTCTATAAATACATTTAAAAAGACATGTCAAGACTCCCCCAGCTCTTCACAACACTGTACAAGTAAAAAAAAAAAAATAAGGAAGGCTTTTTTATGTTGCTGGCAAGGACATTTTATGGGGCGGTCAAGGGAACATGCCAGATTTTATACCGGTCTCTGAGTAGATGCAGAGATGGCCAAAAGGGTGTTACTCCGGTCCAGAAATTAGCCACCAGGTTTCACCGCTCCGTTACAAGCCATACAGGTAGAGGTCCCTGAGGGGGGTCTTTCAGTCAAAAAAATAGCCAGCTACACAGCTCTGTTATAAGTTACAACTGACAGGTGGCAGCAGCAGGAGCAGGAGGCGGTGGGCACTGAGACGGATCATGGACAGCATTGGTAACTGGCATCCAGAGCTGGGTACTGGGCAGGTGGCAGCAGTAACAGCATGAGGAGGAGGCGGTGGGCCCTGAAAAGGAGTAAGGACGACATTAGAGGTTGAGGCCATCACCTATATGGACAGTGTAGGAGCTGTAGCTGCTGAAGACATGAATGGATGAACATGATTCCAATCTGTCCTTACCTTATATGTAGCAAAACCACATAAAAGGGAACAGGCTTGGTGGAATCAGTGGGAAAAGAAGACCCTGTTGAGCTTGAGTCTAGTCTGGCATCTAGAGCTGGGTAATGGGCAGTGGACAGGCGGCAGCAGTAACAGCAAGAGGAGGAGGCGGCAGGCTCTAAGACGGAGTGTGGACAGCATTGTTAATTGCCATCTAGAGCTAGGTACTGGGCAGGCAGCGGCAGCAGCAACAGCAGGAGGAAGAGGCAGTGGGCCCTGAGACAGAGCAAGGACGGCATTAGGGGTTGAGGCCATCATCCTTTATTGACAGTGTAGAAGGTGTAGCTATTGGGATGAATGAGATTCCCACTGTCCCTACGGTGGCGGTGGGCCCTGAGACATAGTGTGGATGGCTGTGTTACTCCTCCTGCTCTTGCTGCTGCCGCCTGCTCACTGCCCTGTACCCAGCTCTAGATGCCTGACTAGACTCAAGCTCAACAGGGTCTTCTTTTCCCGCTTATTTCGACAAGCCTATTCCCTTTTATGTGGTTTTGCTACATATAAGGTAAGGACAGATTGGAATCATGTTCATCCATTCATGTCTTCAGCAGCTACAGCTTCTACACTGTCCATATAGGTGATGGCCTCAACTTCCAATGCCGTCTTTGCTCCTTCTCAGGGCCTACCGCCTCCTCCTCATGCTGTTACTGCTGCTGCCTGCCCAGTGCCCAGCTCTAGATGCCAGTTACCAATGCTGTCCACGCTCAGTCTCAGAGCCCACCACCTCCTCTTCCTGCTGTTCCTGCTGCACGCCCCAGGCTTGATCAATATGAGCCATCAGGATGCAGGTATACTTCAGATGAACACCATTCCATGCTACCTGATAACATCCTATATACACAAGTTGATGATGACAACGTCGGGCTGAGGTCCATGTTCGAAGTTGGCCAGCACGCTCTATGTACTCCAAAGAGACATGGGTCAGGAAATAGAACTGTACAAGGTGGCGGTCAGTTCTTTAATGATGCACTTCGCTGTAAATTATGCCATTGTGCATTTCACCCAGAGATCCCCCAAAGTGTCAATTGCAAATGACATCTCACCCTTCCATTTCAGCTGCTTCTCAGTCTGAAACTCATCATTGTGCAGTATTTTCACAAGATCCTTGTTGACGGATCTTTGAATGAAGTCTCCCAGGACAGCCACATACTTCTTGTGGAGAAGTCTCCGGACGTCTGCTGAGCTCAATAACTTCATGGCTCAATGTGGTCATCCGGGACCTCTTGGTTTCTGTTAAACAAACCGATGTCTCCCATCTCATCCTCCGACATATACAGAGGGACTGTTGTTCCACTTTTCAGTTCCAGGGTAACATACACAGAAATTCAGTCTGATAAAGCGTGGTACCGATGGATGAAGCAGAAGATGTGGCCTTCTACATTCAACCACAAATTTCAGAATACACACTTGCATTACACACTTCGGGATGTCATTAAAGATGCACTACACCCAGCTCTAGATGCCAGTTACTAATGCCTTCCACACTCCATCTCAGGGCCTGCAATGGATTGAAAGCACATGAAAGGGAACGGGGCTTGGCGGAATCAGAGGTGAAAGAAAACCCTGTTAAGCTTGAGTCTAGTTTGGCAGCAGTAATGGCAGGAAGAGTAGGTGGTGGGCCCTGAGAAGTGTGGATGGCATTGTTAACTGGCATCTAGAGATGGGTACTGGGCAGGGGGCAGCAGTAACAGCAGGAGGAAGAGATGGTGGGCTGTGAGACAAAGTGTGGACGGTATTAGTAACTGGCATCTAGAGCAGGGTACTAGGCAGGCGGCAGCATCAGTAACAGCAGAAGAAGGAGGCGGTGGGCCATAAGATGAAGTTTGGACGGCATTAGTAACTGGCATCCAGAGTTAGGTACTGGGCAGGCGGCAGCATCAGTTAAAGCAGGAGGAGGAGGTGATAGGCCCTAAGAAGTGTGGACAGCATTGTTAACTGTCATCTAGAGCTGGGTACTGGGAGGAGGAGGCCGTGAGCCCTGTGACGGAGCAAAGACAGCATTAGTGGTTGAGGCCATCATCTATATGGACAGTGTAGAAGCTGTAGCTAGTGGAGACATTGCTGCGTAGGGGACTGCCTTTTCCTATCTGCTAGCTGTAACTTTGTAAAATGCGGCATGGACAGAGTTGTTTACTGGCATCAGCTGGGTACTGGGCAGGCGGCAGCAGTACCAGCAGGAGGAAGAGGTGGTGGGCTCTGAGACAAAGTGTGGACGGCGTTAGTAAAGGGCATCTAGAGTTGGGTACTGGGCAGCAGCAGTAACAGCATGATGAGGAGGCATTTAGCACTGAGACAGAGTGTGGGCGACATGAGTAATTGGCATCCAGAGTTGGAAACTAGGCAGGCAGCAGCAGTAACAGCATGATGAGGAGACATTTAGCACTGAGACAGAGTGTGGACGAAATGAGTAATTGGCATCTAGAGTTGGGAACTAGGCAGGCAGCAGCAGTAACAGCATAAATCGAAGCGGTTGGCCCTGAGACAAAGTGTGGACGACATAAGTAACTGACATCCAGATTTGGTTACTGTGCAGGCAGCAGCAGTAACAGCAGAAGGAGGAGGTGGCGGCTTCTGAGACCAAGTATGGACGGCATTAGTATCTGGCCTCTATAGTTGGGTACTGGGCAGGCAGCAGCATCAGTTACAGTAGGAGGAGGAGGCTGAGGGCTCTGGGACGGAGTGTGGACAGCATTAGTATCTGGCATCTACAGTTGGGTACTGGGCAGGCGGCAGCATCAGTTACAGCAGGAAGGGGAGGAGTTAGTGTGCTCTGAGATGGATCATGGACGGTGTAAGTATTTGGCATCTAGATTTTGATACTGGGAAGGCGGCAGCATCATTTACAGCAGGAGGAAGAGGCGATGGGCTCTGAGACGAAGTGTGGATGGCATTAGTATCTGGCATCTACAGTCAGGTAATGGGCAGGCGATAGTATCTGGCATCTAGTGTTTGATACTGGGAAGGCGGCAGCATCATTTATAGCAGGAGGAGGAGGCGGTGGGCTCTGAGACGAAGTGTGGACGGCATTAGTATCTGGCATCTAGAGTTCGGTACTCAACAGGAGGCAGCATCAGTTACAGCAGGAGGAAGAGGAGGTGGTGGGATCTGGGCGAGTTTGGTACTGGGCAAGGCGGCAGCATCATTTACAGCAGGAGTGTGAACGGCATTAGTATCTGGCATCAGTCGGTTATGGGAAGGCGACAGCATCAGTTACAGAAGGAGGAGGCGGTGGGCTCTGAGGCGAAGTGTGGTCGGCATTAGTATCTGGCATGTAGAGTTTGGTACTGGGCAGGCGGCAGCATCATTTACAGCAGGAGGAGGAGGAGGCAGTGGGCTCTGATACGAAGTGTGGACGACGTTAGTATAAGGAATCTAGAGTTCGGTACTGGGCAGGCGGCAGCATCAGTTACAGCAGAAGAAGGATGAGGAGGCAGTGGGCTCAGGGATGAAGTGTGGTTGGCATTAGTATCTGGCATCTAGAGTTTGGTACTGGGCAGGCGGCAGCATTAGTTACAGCAAGAGGGGAGGCGGTGGGCTCTGACACTGAGTGTGGACGTCATTAGTATCTTGCTTCTACAGTCGGTCCTGGGCAGGTGGCAGCATCAGTTACTGCAGGAGGAGAAGGCGGTGGGCTCTGAGAGGAAGTGTGGACGGCATTTGTATGTGGCATCTACAGTCGGGTACTGGGCAGGTGGCAGCATCAGTTACAGCAGGAGGAGGAAGAGGCGGTGTTCTCTGAGACGAAGTGTGGACGGCATTAGTCTCTGGCATCTAGAGTTTGGTACTGGGCAGGCGGCAGCATCAGTTACACCAGGAGGAGGAGGTGGTGGGCTCTGAGACGGAGTGTGGACGGCATTAGTATTTGGCATCTACAGTAGGGTACTGGGCAGGCGGCAGCATCTGTTTCAGCAGGAGGAGGAGGAGGCTCTGAGACGAACTGTGGACAGCTTTAGTATCTGGCATCTAGAGTTCGGTACTGGGCAGGTGGCAGCATCAGTTACAGCAGGTGGAGGAGGCGGTGGGCTCTGAGATGACGTTTGGGCGGCATTAGTATCTGGCATGTAGAGTTTGGTACTGGGCAGGCGGCAGTATCAGTTACAGCGAGAAGAGAGGCAGCGGGCTCTGGGACGGAGTGTGGACAGCCTTAGTATCTGGCATCCACAGTCGGATACTGGGCAGGTGGCAGCATCCATTACAGCAGAAGCAGAAGGCAGTGGGCTCTGAGACAGAGTGTTGATGGCTTTAGTATATTGGCATCTACAGTCAGGGACTGGCAGGCGGCAGCATCAGTTACAGAAGGAGGAGGAGGCGGTGGTCTCTGATACGGAGTGTGGACAGCATTAGTGTCTGGCATCTACAGTCATGTACAGGACAGGCAGCAGCATCAGTTACTGCAGGGGGAGGAGGAGGCGGTCCGCTGTGGGACGAAGTGTGGACGGCCTTAGTATCTTGCATCTAGAGTTGGGTAATGGGAAGGCGGCAGCAGTACAAATAGGAGTAGGAGGCAGTGGCCCGGTGACGGAGCCAGGACCACATTAGAGGTTGAGGCCATCACCTCTATGGACAGTGTAGAAGCTGTAGCTAATTGAGACATGAATGGATGAACGAAAATCACACTTTCCATACCTAATATCTAGTTAAACCACATAAAAAGGGAACGGGCTTGGTGGAATCCGCGGGGAAATACATACATTTTTATCATTTGTGGATATCTAGCAAGTGCTAAATGTCTGTATTTGTTTCACATAAATACATACATTTTTATTAGTTTTGGCATACATACCAAGTGCTATCAGAATAAAATATATGTATTTTTTGGAGAGAAATATATCATTTTTTATGCCCTTTTGGATAGATACCAAGTGCTATCAGAATTAAATATCTGTATTGTTTGTACAGAAATACATTAATTTTTATGACTTTATGGATATATTGCAAAGTAGGATCAGAACAAAATATCTGTATTTTCTGGTGAGAAATATAGACTTTTTTTAATGGTCTTTTGGATTGATACCAATTGCTATTGGAATTAAATATCTAGATCTTTGGGAGAGAAATACAGAAACTTTTATGGCTTTGGAGATTTATAGCAAAGAGGGATCAGAATGAAATGTCTGTATTTTTTGGAAAGAAATACCAACATTTTTATGGGTTTTAGGATAGATACCAAGTGCTATTATATAAAAATATCTGTATTTTTTATCAATAAATATAGAAATGTTTAGGTGTTTTGTGATAGATTGCAAGAGGTATCCTAAATTATACCTCTAGTAATCTATCACAAAAGCCAGAAAAAATTATATCTTTATCCATAAAAAGATACAGATATTTTATTCTGATAGCACTTAGTATCTATTAAAAAACCATAAAATTTTCTTGATTTCTGTAAAAAAAAAATTACAGATATTTAGTTTTAATCCCACTTGCTATCTAAATAGCCATAAAAATGTCTGTATTTCTTTTTAAAAATACAGATATTTAATTATGAATCATAATTAAATAACTGTATTTTTTAAAGTGAATTACAGAACTTTTTATGGCTTTTTTGATAGATGGCAAGTGGTATCAGAATGAAATATTTGTATTTTTTTTATAGAAGTACAGAAATGTTTCTGTTTATTTTGATAGATTGCAAGAGTTATAATTTATAATAACTCTTCCAATCTATCCAAATAAACAGAAAATTTTCTGTATTCCTGTAAAAAATACCAGATATTTATTTCTGATACCACTTGCTATCTATCAAAAAAGCCATAAAAAATTATGAATTTCTGTAAAAAAAATACCGATATTTAATTCTGATACCACTTGCTATCTCCCAAAATACCATAAACATTTCTGTATTTCTACACAAAAAATACAGATATTTATTTTTGATACCACTTGCTATCTATCCAACAGGACAGAAAAAATTCTGTATTTCTCTACAAAAAATACAAATATTTAATTTTGAATCACAGCTCCGTTACATGTGATATAGGCCTCAAAGTAGACAGAGAGCCCTGAGGGAGGTGCTCCAAAAAAAAAAAAAAATAGCCAGTTACACAGCTCCATTGCAAGTTATAGACCTCAGATACAGAGTAGAGGTCACTAGGGTGAGGAGTAGAAGGAGATGCCGAAGGCTGTGAAGGTGCTCTTCCCATCAAGGTGTCAGCAGGCCGTGCAGCATTTGACAGCTAATCAGTACACTCTGCAAAGGGGGTGTTGGAAGTCATTGCTGATCCAAGCCTTATTCATTTAAAATAAATTTTCTGCAGAGAGCCGAATCCACTTGTTACTCACTACGCCCCCAGCTGCACTGAACGCTCTTTCAGATAACACACTTGCGGCTGGGCAGACAAGGAACTAAATGGCATGTTCTGCCAGCTTCGGCCACTGCTCAAAATTGTATAACCAGTAGCCCAGTGGATCCTGGCTTTGCAGGTTGCAGATGTCACATGTAGAGCTCAGGTATTCCTGCACCATGACTGAGTAGCACTGCTGAGTGTCATTGGCATTTCTTGCACAACTTGCGGCTTGCTTCCGCTTTTTTCAGCCTGCATAGTTTGGCTTAGATTACCTCTACCACTGCTGCCACCCATGCCACTTAGGGCAGTTGTTTGGCTCACATGGCTGGTGGAACTGCTATAGGGATCCCTGCTGCTACTGCTGCTGGCAGCGGGAAAGGCTGAGCACAAGTCCCTTACAAGCACTTCTTGGTAGTGCTGCATTTTAGGTCCCCTGTATTGGGGCAAGATGAGTTGTTGTATCTCAGGCTTGTAACGTGGATCCAGTAATATAGAAATCCAATAGTCATTAGTCTTTGTTTTTATGTGTTGTATGCACAGATCTATGGTTATGCAATCCTGCATGAAGGCTGTCATGTGGCTCAAACTCCCCACAGCTGAGGTAATTCTGGACCCACACTCCTGTGGGTCAAACAGCAGCACAGGGTAGTCCTCCTCCTCCTCCACCTGGTCTTGCCATCCACAGAACATGCCACCTTGTGTTTGGGTGGATGGATGCCATGTACCCTCAATATCCTCCTCTGCCCCTTCCTCCCCTTCTCCCATGCCTGCAATGTTCTCCACATCCTCTTCCACCTCCTCCTTTTCCTGGATTTGTGGTGCACTATGCCTAGTAGGCACACATGTCTGAGATGATGTTGGAAACGTCATCTCTTGATGCAGCGTCCGCTCTGTGTCGTGTCTGAGATCCACCATCATCTGTTCCAGCAGCATATGATGAACAGAAATTATCTCTGCTGATCATCCTGGTGGCCTCTTCAAAAGGTAACAATACAGTGCAGAAGTCCTCAATTTGCAGCCATCCCGCAGGGCTGAAGAAAAGTAGTGTAGGTATACGTCTGAAACGAACAGACTCTGCCACATAATCCACCACCGCTTTCTGTTGTTCAGCCCGCTGCTGCAGCATGTAAAAGGTGGAATTCCAACGTGTGGCCACATCACAAATAAACCGGTGCACTGGAAGGTTGAGATTTCGCTGTAAATCCACCAATCTGGCACTGGCTGTGTATGACCGGCGGAAATGCGCTGACAACTTTCTGGCCTTTAGCAAAAGCAGTTGGAGGCCTGGGTAATTCCTTAAGAAGTGCTGTACTATCAGGTTCATGACGTGAGCCAGGCAAGGTACATGTGTGAGATTCCCGCAACACTGGGCTGCCAGCAGATTGGCCCCGTTGTCACACACGACCTTGCCTGGCTGAAGTCTGTTGGGAGTTAGCCATATGTTCTCCTGCTCCCGCAAGGCACTTAGAATGTTCTGGGGGCTGAGGGAACCCAGGCTTCGCAACCTCAGGACTGCGAGGCAATGTCTGAATTGTTCACTGAAATAACAAACTGCAGGTTGTTGCTGGTGGTGAACAGATGCTGCTGAATGGGAGGTGCTGGGACTTCACGGCAAAGTGTTCCCGGAGGAACAGGTTGAGGCACAAGATTCAAAGGAGGAGGTGAAAGTGGAGGTTGAGGAGAAGATTGCATGGCGATGTGCTCTGGGCGGAGGTAGGTATGCAGGCCTATACAGTTACCCAGTGAGCTGTATAGAAAACATATCTTCCCACTCCATGCTTGCTCGACCAACTGTCGGTTGTCAGGTGCACCTTGCCAGAAACTGAGTGCTGCAGGGCCATGGACACATTGCTCTGCACGTGTTCATGCAAAGCAGGAACACATTTTTCTGCAAAATACTGTCTCTTAGGCATAACGTACTGTGGATTCATGCAGAGGAATGTGTAACGGAACACATTAGAATCCACCAGCCGGTAAGGAAGGAGCTCTAACGCAATCAGCTAAGCAATTGCCGCATTGATTAGCTTTGTTTTGGGGTCATTTGGGCCATATTTCCTCTTGTGTTCCAGCATCTGGGGGATGAAAGGTTGGTTGGTAGGAAGCTTGCTACTTGGGCGGAGGTGGTCGCACAGAGCTCTGTGCTTTCACCAGGTGTTCCCGCCAGGTTTCCGGGTGGGGGCTTTTTAAATGTGTGCTCATGCAACTTGTTCCAAGTTTGTTTGGGTTTTTGCTTTGTTTCAAGTGTTGAGCACAAAGTTTGCAGATGACCATAGTGTTGTCATCACTATAGACATTAAAAAATGCTAACACGGGTGAACATCTAACTGGGCTGAAAGGTGCTTTTACCCTCTTCCTCCCTCTCCTGCCTATGATGATCTCCTTGTTCACCCCATGTCAGATCAAGGACATCATCAGAAGAGACAGTTTCCCTCCCTCTCCTGCCTATGATGATCTCCTTGTTTGCCCCATGTCGAATCAAGGTCATCATCAGAAGAGACAGTTTCCCTGTATGTGCCGAAAGGAAGCAGCGGCCTTTTGGAGCCAGTTTGAACTGGCTCGTCTGGCTCAGAGTGTTCTGGTGAAAAGTAAGTGGGGGGAAAGCCAGTGAACTGACTCTCTTCGTCAGATGACTGAAACAACTGAGCATCTTCAAGGAATGATTGTACAAGTGTGATACTGTGCACGCAGTCAGGGAGGGTATCCTGGCTCTGGCTGCATGTATGCAACACACTGACTATCTATCTATCTATCTATCTATCTATCTATCTATCTATCTAGCTAACAGTGATTTCAGGACTGCACCAATACAGTACAATCCAACAATGTATCTGACTAATAGTGTGAGTGTGGCACAGTATAAGTAAAGCACGTTTTTTTACTTTGACAGAGCAAGCCAAGCAGCACAGAAAGGTTGCGATGCTATCAAATCTCTTTCAGGAGTAGTAAATGCAGGCATGCCCTGGCCTTATATAGGCCAATGGCTGCCCGTGGGGCATGCAGTGACAGACAGCCAATCGGCTGCCTTACTTAACAAACATGGAGGGGAGCATCCCTGCTATTATTGGAGGCCCTAAGCATTATGGGGGAGGTCCCTAGGCATTGTGGGAGGGTCAAATTCAGGGCTTCAAATCCAACAAAACTTGTGTCGGGTCGACCCGAATTCGAACGGTCATATTCGGGTCGAACATTAGGATGACCCAAATTCGAACAACAACACTATTCTTAACATTTTTATGCAATCTTTTTGTTCAACCCACAGAATTATAGCTAAAAGTTAGAATTAAAATTAATTGTGGTAATGTAACTGAATGGCCAATTGGGACTCAAATATATTGCCAATATATAGCCATTGCGAAGGAGGATACACTTTATGTTCCGCTTTGAGCTAATGATAAATAGTCGCCATTCAGTCAAGTTATAGATTGGAATTCCCAGTTCCTCCAATAAACCCGGTATATTATGGCAATACACAAAGCCACTGTCAGTTGTACTGCAGAAATGCAATTTCTCTGGTTCGAAAGTACGATACCTTTAATCCTTTTCCTAGTAAGTTTTTCTCACGCAGTCTCACGCATAGCCGATGGTAGACTAGGATACTCTATGTTACATTTATTTTTATTGGTATATCCTGAAGTTTTCACTATATAAACTTGGCTCCTGGCTCTCGCCAAACCATAGGTATAGCAAAAGGCATCTTATCACGTGTTCCCTTTGTCCACATCCATAAACCCTCCACACACTGTTTGCACACCTTATGAGGGGCCAAAGACTTACCTTTTTTTTTAAAGATAATTTTTATTGAAAATTGTTCAATAGAAGTACAAACAATATAAAAAAAGAGAAAAAAGAGAAATGACAAAAAAAAAAAAAAAACAAATAAACAAACATAGTGCCATAACTCAACAGTAAATCAATGACCAAAAGGGAAAAGAAATGTATCAGACATCGATACAGGATATAAAACTTATTTAACACCCTTCTTTTTCTTTTCTGCCTTATCCATAAAAATGTGGGAGAACAGCTAGTGAGTCCAAATATCTTTCCAGTAACCGCTTGACAAAGGCTAGGTCATTATTCATATAAACAGCAATGGCACAAAAAAAAGAGATACAAACCAGAAAAAAATAACAGAAAAACGGGATAAACTTAAAAATTTTCTCCAATATGAGGATAGCACTACATGATCAACAATCATGTGTACTCAGTGGGGGAAATAAAACATGTAACCAAGTACAGCTCTATACAACCAAAATGCACATTTAAATGTTATCACACAATATTAGCAAAAGCATAGTGAAATGTAAAAGTTCAAACATGACTCAGCAGTGAACCTAGGAGGGAGGGCCAGTACACCTCATTTTGGTGGGCGTGGAGATGTTTAGCAAACTTTCTGCCAATCCTGGGTATCCTCGGAGAACGTTGGGATAGAGGCAGAGAGTTCGGCACCTCCAAACCCCATTCACACAAAAGCTGCATACCTTCCTCCGGAGATGAGATCATATGGCGGGTTCCAGATCTGGATGTCAAGAGTTTCATCGGAAACCCCCATGATAGGGAATATTGTGCAACTGAAGCATCTTGGTCACCAGCGCAAACTTTTGCCTAGCTGGGATCGAGATAGGTTCGCATAAACAATGATGTGGGAGTATGGTTCTGGTAGAGCTTCTAGATTTCTGGTGGCTTGTAGCAATTTCTCCTTAACATGAAAAAAGTGGATTCTAGCAATGACATCTCTAGGAGTTGTTGCAGAGAAGTGGACAGGTTTCGGAAGACTACGCTCTATCAATCACTAATTCACCTTTAGGAATATCAAGTAGCACAGCAGAGATCAATTGCTGCAGTTAAGTAGTAATTGCAGTCAGAGCAACAGATTCTAGTGTCAAAAGATATTAAAGAAGGAAAGGAAAGCAGGGTTTTGGCACAAAAACTGTATTAGTGTACAATCTATAGTGTAAATATCTACGTACTACATATACAAAATAAAGTAAACATGTGCCACAATATTTTCTTGTGGCACAGGGTAAACAAATTGGGCTTCAAAAGGTCACAAAATACAATATAAAATTAAGTAGATTTGACAAATTTAACGTTGGACCACAATAATATCTTGGGGTCCACCAAGTGTCAAATTGTCCCTAGGGGGCACTAGACATGCAGCATCTAGCCAAAACATATACATTAACTTGCCATACAGCTTTATAACCATTAGATATGTTGATAGTTGTACCCGACGCGTTTTGCCTCATTAGGCTTCCTCAGGGGTAATAGTTTAGCAACATGTGTTTGGCAATTGTAGTATTTGTATCTAAATCAATAAGAGTTTAGTTGTTAATTAAATGTATTATACATACATGTCCTCATGGTAAATAAATGTTAACTCTTTTCTGATAAAAATTAAAATCAATACAGTGTACATCAATACATAGATGGGTTTTAGATAAACCCGTCCATATAGGTAAATCTATTTTGAAAAAGTATTTAGGTATTATTAGAAATTATAAGTTACATACAGATTCATAAAGGTTCATTAATATCTTGAGGGGACGGGGGCACTCATTACTCCATGGGTGCCCCTCTGCTTTATCCCACACCCATTTTTGGTGTGGGGTTCTGCCTCCCCACATATCCCCGTCTTGTTAGACGGGGATGCTGCACTGTGACCAGTCTATGACCGGCCGCAGCCCTGAGCCTGGACAGCTGACGGGTCTGCCCTCCTCCTCTTTGTAGGGGCTAGGTAGGCCCCCTAGCCCTACGTCATCTAGCCGGCCTGTGGTTTCTACGGGGTGTGGCGGGGGGAGGTCCTGGGAATGCGTCCTTTAAATGGAGCGGTGTTTTCTTGATCTCCCTGCTGCCCTGAACGCTAGCCACCATACAACCAGGACTCTGTATGCCTAATGCTTGCCAGTATCTTGACACCAAGGTAATATTCAATTATATATTGCTCTAGAAACTATTCCCAATAAGGTTTGGGGGCTTATGAAAAGGATTTATCTACTACTTTTTAAGGTATATCTATATTTCATACTTATTTTTTAGATCTCCAATCCTATTTAATTCTTATTACTACACTGTTTCTTGTGCTGGGAAGATTTCAGCACTCTAAACCTTTGCAGCCATGTAAGTCTTAATACACCAGTATAATATTAATGAACCTTTATGAATCTTTATGTGACTTATAATTTCTAATAATACCTAAAGACTTTTTCAAAATAAATTTACCTATACGGATGGGTTTATCTATAACCCATCTATGTATTGATATACACTGTATTGGTTTACATTAAGGGTTGGCACTCAGTTCTTTGAAGAACATGGATAAATTTAGATCACCACCTATAACTACTGTTTTAGTTCCAACAGATTCTAGTTCCTCCGAGCCCTATTCTTTATGTCATTGATTTTACACTTCAATTTAGCCATCTCTTCCTCAAGATTGTTGTGCGAGTCAGCCAACTCATTATGGGCAGTCGTAATTTCACCCATTTTTACTTCAATATGCTCCTCTCTACCCTCTAAATGTTGTACATCTCTGCCAAGTGAAGAAAGCATATAAAGTCACTTTGCATCGATTTCCCGAGGAATAGTAGCATATTTTTCTATACTGTATTCACCACTGGAACATCAGTTGTTGGGTAATCATCAATAGGTTGAGATAGCACTGGGTCACCTGTTGAACCCTGACATACAATAGGGTCTCCCTTTAGAATTAAATTTTCAGGCATAGCAGCATCATCAGCATTATTATAAAGCTGTGTCATCCCACCCATATCACATGGTGACGTATCTTCTCAGTGCAGCGGAGACTGTACAGCAGGAGATAGGACTGCCTTTTTGGAAATAGTGTGTGATGCCTTCCTTTCTGTCTTAGTTGGCCGCAGAGCATGTGCGGTGCCTCCATCTTGGACTGCTTTTCCCAAAGAGGTTGGTGCATGCGTCGGTGCCGACGGGCAGCAGGATTGACGGGAAATTCAAATAAATTTGTATTGGATTCAATACAAAATAGCTGTATTGAGTCCAATACAAGGAAAACTTGATATCATATATATATAATTATATTATATATTTCATATTATACATGCTACTGTACAGTTATATGTTTAACTATTTTTTTAATTTTGTTAACAGATTTATGTGTTTTTTTAATTAAAGTTTATTATTAAATTTATTAAGTATTGCACATATTTTGGTGAGTTATACCTAAGAATTATAGGCTTACAATGCAAAGAAATATAACGCTTTTTGCGTGGAAATACGAACAGAATTTAACTGCTAAAGTTAATACAATGTGAGTGAAGGGGGCAGAGCTATGACAATTTGAACCAGCACATTGTTGAACAATTATGCCAAACAAAAAGGTTTTAATAGTCCCTGTCTTGTACAGTTCGTGGTTACTTCTGCCAGTACTTTTTAAGTCTACCTCCTTTATAACTGTGGAACGGTAGATTCAAATGGGATGATGCTGAATCAGCACCATTTAGGGGCAGCGTTTGTTCTGACCTATTAGTTACAAAACAGTTTAATAAGTAATGTAAATCTCAAAAAGTTAAATTTTTTCACCCAAACACATTTTTGATTCACATTAGCACTATTAGCTATAATTGAGGTCCATTCTGCAAGAGTTGCAATGGATTCTGTCAGATAACTGCTGAAGTTCACAAGGGGGAATCAGCACATATTTATAGTTAATTATGATACCTACTATCTAGGAGCAAACCTTTGGTAAATGGTAGATAATTTGGTAGATCATTTTTGCAAGAGATAATCCATGAGCTACATGCGCAGTTACAGGATTTATGCTTTCAAGATAGTCCAGAGGTGCAGCTCTCCGGCTCTCTGCTGAATGCCTAAAGGTGCAGCACCTCAACTGTCACTGCCCAAAATCCTTTGGTCCGATGGCTTGCTTTGGGTCTTCTGTGCCCTTTAGCGTCTTTTTCAGTTCTTCCACTTTTTTTAAAATAAAATTGAGGTTAGAGCTTTGTGATGACTTCTCCAATATCTTGAATTGAAATCATAGCTTTGTGATGTTCGCTTCAGCACTTTGACCTTGTTGTCTTTAATTCATGTTGCCACAGATTTGGAGGTTTGTTTGGGATTATCATCCATTTGGAAATGGTCATTTGCTTTTGAGTAAATTCCTTGATGAGCTCATACTTTAGTATATCTACATACCATTCCATTTTGTGAAATGTATCTTGCAGCAAAGAACCTCCAAGACAATGAGCCTGATTCATCAAGCAATATCGGATGTTCTCTCACGCATTCATATGCGCAATCCAAAATCAGAGCCCTTTGATAGATTTATCAACCAAATTTCAGGCACTGGCGTATTTGCGCGGAAGTTTTTAACTAAAATGATCTCTCCGCTGGAGACGCACAGCCCCGACAGTTTGACACTAGCGAGCTTGCATTAAAAGTCACTGTTCCCCTAAAAAATCATTCTTTCTAATGGCACACACTTTCACTTAGCCCTAAAAAAAAAAGTTTGGCCTGTTCAAATGTTTAAAACACTTAAATTAGATGAGAAATAAGCATATTTTTAAATGATCTATTATTTTCAGGTTTAGAAAGAGGTAACTGATTTCAGCTCTTTACACAGGCGCCTATCTAAATGCATCCGATGCCGGACCCGGGGATCCGCCTGGTAATGAATGTATTTAATGTGTTTTCTTTGGGTTATTGTTTGGAATTTTGTTTATTGTGATAGTATGCAGTAAAGTACTTCCTGTTTTATATAAATTGGTGTCAGTGGGCTGCTTTTCCCTGTTTGTGACTTCGCTGTATCCTAGAAAGCCCCCGATACACGGCTTACAACCTCATCATTGAGTTTAACATCTCCTGAATCCCACAGCTGAAATATAATCGCCTTAATTGGGGTATTCGAGATCTTTGTTCATCTTTGTAGGAAACCAGCAGGCGAGTTCACTAGAACTCGGCCCTGATTCATGGTATTAGAACTTGACGACATGCGTGTTTTTACGCGTGTCGAGCGTACGCGTAAAAACATGCGTACAGCATTATCACAAGGTCCTTTCCTGTTGTTCCTGAGTGACCCACTGGAATTGTGATATAATAACAACAACTAAAATAATATTCATTAACACTAAAAATTTAAAGACTATGTCCATTAAAAAATACTTTGCAGAGATGAGTTGTCTTAAAGCAGTAAACCTAAACTAAAAGTTTTCAAAGTTTTAAAAAGATAGACAACACTTTCATATAAGGTAAAAAAAAATACCTTCTTTTTGTGGAGAAGGGTTTAAAACCCATTTTTTATTAAAAAAAAAAAGATTAAAGCATCATTTTAAACATGAAAGGGAATGCAAAGCCTTCCAAAACACATATGTCACGCATCATGGGAGGCTTCTGGCTGCACCGTTATGCTTCTTCAATAGGAAAAAAATGCCTTGCGCATGCGCATGTTACTCGATCGTATGCCTGCGCTGTGCGAGACCGGGTGACTTACGAAGGAGGTGCACCCAGCGTTTCCTCCATGCCAGGATGAAGGAGGATACCGGGATGATGCAGGACCCAATCTAGGAAACCTCTAAATGGATCGACATATCTGCGATGGTAAAGGTGAGGGAGTTTTTTTTTAGTTTACTTCTACTTTAAACGATATTTCAAATTTAGTTTGCTAGTGTAAAATCTATGAAAGAATTATAAAATGAGTTTTCCAAAGGTAAAAGAGGGAACTAGGAGCTAAAATTACAGCAGTGGGAGTGGATTGAGGGATTAGGTACTATTTAACCAAAAGTTCCTAAAATGATATATGATCCATATATAGTCATTAGAAAGAGATGGTACACACTCTTTCGATTTCCCAAATTTTAGGTATCAGAACATAATTAATAGGTATATATACAGGTAGTGCCTGAGTTAAGGACATCCGACATACGGACAACTCCTACATACCAATGCTTCCCTGCTCGTTTGTGTGCAGGTCAGGAGAAGGATCCCGCTGGCCACACCAGCCAGACCCGTGGACCATGTTCCCCGTACAGATCCCAGGCTCAGGGAAGTGGGCGGGTTTTGTCCCTGGACACAACCCACCCACTCGCCCATTGCAGGCTCAGATCTGCGATGGGAGAGCGGGCAGAGTTATGGCATCATGACCTCACTATGGGAGTTTCTCTCCCTTTGAGTGACACCTGGATTGCCGTGCATGTGCGGTCTAGAGGCGGTAGTTTTAGTGGTCCATGGGTCCGAAAAGGTTAGCGATCACTGGCATATATGACCTCATTTTTGATTTCAAAATATTTTGGTAGACAGAGGAATTTATGGTTCATCCAGTGACTGCAAGGTACCAAGTCTTGTGACTGTAAAACAAGCCCACAAGTCAGCAGTCCTCCACCACCGAGCTTTACAGTTGGTACGAGCTATTTGTGCTAATATATTGTGTTTGTTATCATCATATTTATCACTGTGTGATATGATCAAATATTTCCACTTCAGTTAGATTTGTCCAGAGGGCAATTGTTCTGGAAATCTTATAGTTTGTTTAGATGTACCTTTGATAACCTAAGTTGTTCTTCATGAAGGCAACCCTTTCAAATAAGCCATACATGTTCAGTTTTTTTTTCTAATTGTACTGTCATGAACTTTAACATTTAATCTAGAAATTAGAAACTGAGGCCTGTGGAGTCTGAGATGTAGATTTTTTTTCAATTTCTCTGAGCCTTACGCAGTATGATTTTGGAGTGAATTTGCAAACATTTTCACACCTTGGATGATTGACAACTGTCAACTGGAATGTTTTTTACTTATATTTTTTAGAAAAGGCCTTATAATCCTTCCCAGACTGATAGGCAATAACAATGGCTTCTCTAATATCTATGCTGATGTGTTTTCTCCTTGGCAGTGTTTTAACACACCCGAATGCTCCAGGTCAGCAAACTTCCACTTACTAATTTAAGGCCCGAGGTAATGAGTAGGATATACCTAATTTTTGACACATTGCATCTGTATTTCAGTAAATAAATAAAGGTGCACTTTAATGTGTTGTGTACTAATGTTCAACTGAGTTTATAATAACCTAATTATGATTTTAAGACTTGCTAAGGATCAGATGATTTTCTTTTATGACCTGATGCACAGAACCATGTATAAGAGAATCCTAAATGTGCATGTCATGTAATCATTTCATCAATTTTGCAGACATATGTTTAAATATGTATGAGGTGTAGGAGATCCTTATAGTGATGAATCTTTCTTCTTTTATCTCTTCCATCTGCAATGACATTTAGCTTGTTTGTATGCGGTTACTGCTTAGAGATGTTTTAGGCTTGAGAAAGCACAACCACCTCACAAAGTTTCATGTTAAAGTTCTGTTACCCTTTCTATACATACTGAAAACATTTCTTTTTTCAGATCAACTATCGAGTCACTGATCCACTTATGAGTAACAGACAAATTTACCCAACTTTTTACAGAATAATTCAGGACGACTGGGTTCGTTATGCTTCTATTATAAAGTGTTTGAAACATTTTGGATGGAATTGGGTTGGAATTATCACACCTAGTGATGGAAGTGGGGACACAGAATTACAAGAATTGAGCAAAATGATGACTCAGCATGACATCTGTATTGAGTTTTTAGTACAATTTACAGATAAAAAGCACATTAATAAACAGAGGATTCTGACCGCCATGAAGTCTAGTAGTAGTGTGATAATAATGTGTGGTCTTTTGTCCATAGAGTATTTACACGCTTATGATGAATTAAAAGCTGCAATAGAAAATAAGACCCTGATACTGCATGAATCATGGACCAATTCTAAATATATGGACCCTGATATGTTTCTCTTAATTAACTGTAGCTTAATTTTTATATTACCAAAAAAAACAATTCCAAGCCTGGAATATTTTGTTAATAGCGCAAATCCATCCAGCCGCCCAAATGATCCAATGCTGGAAGACATTTGGCTACAATTTTTCCATTGTCTTTCTACAAACAGATACAAAAATTCTGTCTTTTCATACAAGTATAAGGTTTCTGGAAGAAACTGTTCAGGTAAAGCTCATATTCCCTCAATGTTCTGCGGCATCACTGATTCAAAGCCCTCCCTCGCCTACACTTCAGTTTATGTTATGGCTCAGGCTTTGCACAAAATGAAACTCAACAAAGACAAACGAGGAACTTATAAATTACATCAATTAGTAAGTATGTGAAGAAAGATTAGGTAAATAAATACATTGTATGTAAAATGTATTATAGATTGTTGAACGGTTGCATTAGGTAGGCCCATGGTCATCAGATCCTAAAGCAGAACTAAACACAGTTATTACGGCCCCTATTCTGTCATGGGCACTGCCATCTCCTTCCTTTTCACTTCTACATTTGGTTGTTTGGGCAGCTTGATTGGCTGGGCCATGATGACTTAACTCCCACGCGCCTGACAAACATTCAGACTTGGTACCTGAAGGGGAAGCTGAGATATGGCATACAGAAACTGATGAGCTGAGCTGGGCATGCATATTTTGACAGAAAAGACCAAGGCTTTGGAGTCAGTAGAAAACCCTTCTACTCTGACTCCTTGTTTTATGCTACCACGGACTATGACTTCTCTAATTTAATTATGCTGATCTATTTCCTTTGTTCTATGTTGATTGAAACACAACATACACGGCATTTTATCATTGCCAAAGCCCAGCCATTGTAAAATTATATAAAGACGAGGTCTGCTTTTGGGAACAACAACTCCTGGTCAGGAAGATGACACTCTACCCTACTGACCAGTTTGAATTATCCATAATGTAAACCCGTTTATGCCTAAATTCCTAAAGAGGTTAGAAATTTTAAAGAACTTGCAGATATACTGAGGACCAGGAACAACTTTACTTCAAAAATATAAACTACATCATTTGCTGCATTAAAACAATCAAACTACATAAACAGAAAAAAAACAAACAATTGTAAAACCTAAAACTACAAAAATGGTAAATAAACTTGGCATAAAGCTGTAAAATTGTTGTAAATGAAGTTGAAAATTAACAATGCTATTGTTCTCAGAAACAGAATAGCTTCTGCCAGATCTTCCTTCATAGAAGCTCTTAAATCTGATTTAATCCAGATTATGAAGATGTAAAAAAGTTAAGCTCAGAAAAGCTCAGATGAGCTTCATACTAATGCCAACTGCGCAGAGGGCTTCATTATTTAGCAGTACTTTATCATGACTGTTATCTGTGAAATAGGGCATGTTTGCATAATGTATGTTTCCTGAACATCTTACATTTAACAGGAGTCTTATTTTTGCCAAATCAGACTCCAGATATTCCTAAATTGCCCAACTCCGACTTCACAGCCCTGGAAAAGATGGCGATCAGGCTTATTGTGGAGGAAACATCACCTTTCCTTTTCTGCAGGCTCTGCCTGGTCCCACATTTTGATAGTGGAGCCACATGTAATTTAATTCTAATCCTAATTTGAAGGTAATACATTTTTTAAATAGAATGGGAAAATTCCAATTCTAATTATTAATAGTAATTGTAGGTCAGCTACAAAATGCTAACCCGGAGGAGATAGCTCAGAGCTGTCTGGTCAGTTTTCAGTATTATAAAATTTCTGATGGACCAAAACCTTTGATCAGTCATGTTGTTTAGATCTTGAAAATATCTCAGCTAATTGGCAAAATTCTAACAAAGGTGTTGTCAAAAAAGGGTGCCCATACACATCATTCAAATAATTTGCAATTAATATTTGACAAACTAAGATTTGAGATTAACCAGATAGATATGGATTTTGTATGGAGAAATTGACAATTTGGGCTCACAAATGGAGGGCACAATATAAAAATGACACTCTCCATTCAACCAAAGGTTGGAGGTAGCCCTAGGTTAATGATACCATTTTCCCCTTAAACAACAGATATAACAGGGATAGTTTGAACAGTATATTATAATTCAGAAGGCAATTTTACAAGCAAAAAACACTGTAACTTTGCCTTTATCTTGAACTCCATTGCATTTTACCAAAAATGTCAGACAAATCATAGACCCAATAAACAATTTTATTACTCTTTAATAAAAATTGTTGTTAGTTTTATATATTATCTCATATTATTCATTTTCAAGATTCCAGAATCTCGATGTAATGACAGATGTCCTTGTGGGTACAGAAAAGCTTCTACTGGAAAAATCCATGGATGCTGCTATGACTGCATCCAGTGTTCTGAGGGTGAGATTTCCAATGCAACAGGTAGGAATGTAAAATCAACGACTACAGTCATGGTGCTAATTGTGGTACAGAATGCCCCAACATAATTCTCAAAAATAATTTCCAAAAGAGCTTTAGGTGACTAAAAGCAATCATGCTCAGAAAATATACAACACAATATTTCAAAGAAGGCAGAGAGGCAACTAACTGGACCAAATGGACACTTGTTGACCATTTACTACTTTATTACGCCCTTTCAGCGTGTTCTCCTATTGAAAGCACCTAGATAAAAAGTGTGCAAGCGAGCAGAATCAGTCTTTTGCTCGTCCGCGGTGTAGTCTCTGTACGTCTTGTGCCGGCTTGGCATCGCAATGCCCCTTGAGATTCGACCACTTGAAAGTGCTGTTGGTGTCATTGCAAACTAAACACAGGGCTTTGTGGCCGCGTTTGACGAAGAATAATTTGTCAGTCCATTCGGGGTTGAAGACACAACGTTCGAGGTCAACCCTCCGGAGACTGATATCCCTGAAACTCACAATAACGCGAAAATTTAATTAGGCCAGATCTAACAATAAATAACTAGGGGGGCATTAGGTCGGACTGGAATACTGGCTAGGCCGTATCCAGCTTAAAGGCCCGAGTTTGCCTACCTCTGGTCTAGGCAATCGAGAATGAATGGGAGCGCAAAGCCTCCTGGGATACCTACGTCACGCATCCTGGGAGGCTCTTGGGTGTTCCGTCTACACAGTAGGAAGAAGAACCCGGAAGAAGAGGAGAAAATGGCTGAAGACAGATACCGTGACGATGCGGGGCCGAATGAAAGAACCCTCCAGACCAATCTACTGCACTGCGGGATTGAATGTAAGTGTATTTTTTTTTTTTGTTTTGGACACTTTTGAGTTAACTTCCTCTTTAAAATTTCAAGAAGTTACAAGATCAATGATTTCCTGGCAAGGTTAGCTAAAACATAATAAAAAGATACAACAAAACAATTTTAATAATATGTTAACCATCAAATGGGAGTAAATAAGGAAAGATAATAGTCAGGGCTTACACACCCCTTTGTTGTGTAATTTTTTTTGTAATTTTTTAAGTTCTGTAAAATGACCACTTTACTAGTACCTGCCCTAAACTGTTATAATTAATATCAAATTTGATTGGCGTTTTTTGTATTTGTTTACCAGACAGTGAAAGCTGCCACAGGTGTCCCAAAGAAGAATGGCCAGATATAAAAAAAGTAAAATGTGTCCCCAAAACATATGATTTTTTGTCTTTTGGGAATGATGCCATTGTAACAGTTTTTTCATGTTTTACTTCACTTTTTTCTACAATAACACTTTTAATAATTATAAACTTTATCTACTACCGTGACTTTCCAGTTGTGAAAGCCAGTAACCGGACTGTGAGCTTCATTCTCCTGACCGCAATCTTGCTGAGTTTCCTTTGTGTCTTTTTGTTCTTCGGTCGTCCTGTGGATTTAACCTGCATGCTGAGACAAATGTCGTTTGGGATCTTTTTCTGTGTTGCTCTCTCTTCTGTTCTGGCCAAGACTATCACAGTCTGCATTGCATTTAAAGCTACAAAGCCTGGAAGTTCTTGGAGAAAATGGTTGGGGGTCAAAGTGTCTTATTTTGTGCTGTTAATGTGTTCTCCTGTACAAGTTCTGATCTGTGCTATTTGGCTGTCAGTGTCTCCTCCCTACCAAGAGTATGACATGGACTCCTATCCTGGGAAGATCATCATTCAGTGTAATGAAGGCTCAGTTGTTGGGTTCTACTCTATGTTGGGTTATATGGGGTTTCTGGCAGCTGTGAGTTTTGTTCTGGCTTTCATGGTGAGGACATTACCGGACAGTTTTAATGAGGCCAAGTACATACCTTCAGCATGCTGGTGTTCTGCAGTGTGTGGATTGCCATGATCCCGGCCTATCTGAGCACCAGAGGGAAATACATTGTGGCTGTGGAGGTATTCGCCATTATGTCCTCCAGTTCTGGAATACTTGGCTGTGTATTTTTTCCAAAATTGTATATCCTATTTTTTAAACCTGAGATGAATTCCAGAAAATTAATTTTGGGGAAAGGATTGTAATACAGCAAAGAAATATTTCATTAAGTTAAACAAGAAACATTTTATCCATTAAGACGTTATTTCGTTATATTTTTATTACTCCCCACTTTTAGCCTGTAGAATTGTAAAAATAAAATTTGGAACATTAAAGGTTGAATCCAAATTAAATTGTTGAGGTATTGATTATTTACATCTTAAGTATTTGCTGGACACAAAACCATACATCTAACAACTATATGTTATTGTGAATATGTTTAGTAAGACCTCATTCTCTATACAGAGCTGGGTTAGTGGTTTTATTAAGTTTTATCCCATTAGGATTTATTTTCTTCTGTGAAAGGAAAAAAAGAATCTTACCACGAAACAAGAAACATTTTATCCATTAAGACGTTATTTCGTTATATTTTTATTACTCCCCACTTTTAGCCTGTAGAATTGTAAAAATAAAATTTGGAACATTAAAGGTTGAATCCAAATTAAATTGTTGAGGTATTGATTATTTACATCTTAAGTATTTGCTGGACACAAAACCATACATCTAACAACTATATGTTATTGTGAATATGTTTAGTAAGACCTCATTCTCTATACAGAGCTGGGTTAGTGGTTTTATTAAGTTTTATCCCATTAGGATTTATTTTCTTCTGTGAAAGGAAAAAAAGAATCTTACCACGGCAAGTGGACTTCTGGGCTAATTTTTAAGTTTCCAGACTAGCTTGGGCTGTTGAAAAAAGCCTGATATGCTGGAACGACTACTCAATTCCTATCTTACCTGTCTCTTCCTTCTCTTCTTTATTTAATCACCCTACCAATCCAATTTACCTAAGCTTTTCTTTATTGAACATGCTTGTCTGCCCTTGCTTTCTCACGATGCCCTAGTTCACCAGTCAGGGCCAGGGGAGGGCAAGGACCTCTGTTCTCCACCTTGGGGGTAAGCATCCTAGTGGCATCTTTAAAAAAAAAAGTTGAAATGTTTTTGTGCTTTAAAAAAAGTATAGTGTATTTCATTTATAAAAACTATCAATACTGCTCACTGCTACTTAGTTTTGTACGGACAAATTCTCTAATGGTATCCACTGACAGCGGGAACAACTATAAGAAAAATCTTATACCACCTCCAGACAGATATATATTTAAGTATCTCTGTTCCACT
Source organism: Pyxicephalus adspersus (assembly GCF_032062135.1). Classification (NCBI taxonomy): domain Eukaryota; kingdom Metazoa; phylum Chordata; class Amphibia; order Anura; family Pyxicephalidae; genus Pyxicephalus; species Pyxicephalus adspersus. Next base: position 154,481,778 of record NC_092860.1, read on the forward strand.
ATGTATGTAGGGGTGTTTTCCTATTAAGTCCTTTATACTTTCACCATTAGATTTATCCTGGGCTGTCAGCTGTAAGCTCTCCACTCTCGGAGATTAAAGTATGCCTTTAAAGTCCAATTATCAGTGATATTAGATAGGGTGGAGAAAGTTTGGATGTGGCATCCATTCTTACACTTGTGTCTTGTGGATAATAAAGGAAATACCACAGAAATGAGGTAGAAGATGCTTTAGAAGTACTTCTGCTAATACTAAACACAGCATCCAAGTAGCTGTAAGCTTAAACTTCAGGCAGAAGGCACTGATAGGGGATATTAGTTACCATAATAACACATTTTTCATGCCACTGATCCGAGGCAGTAAGGTAGCCCACAGAGTACAAACAGAAAGGAAAAGTAAGGGTCCTAATAGGTGTTTATATTATAAAAAGTGTACAGATCACAGAAGACCCTCAAAGCGGTCTTAAAAATATGGATTCCTACAGACAACAGGTTTCTGAAGACACTAATATGGCCTAACATGACTATGGTTATGTCACACTTACTTCTCACAGGCACCTCTCTACTGCCCATGTCTGTAGTACTGAGCTCGGGCGCACGTGCTCTTCCAGATTTAATCACTATCACCCTTCCACAGGCCAATCCAAATAACCTCTAAATCACCTTAGCTAGCTCAGACACTGCACTCAGCATTCGTGCAATGTGTCTCCACCAGTGCTGAGCCCATAGTTCTGTTGAGCTAGTTCCTGTACACCAGTTGCTTGAATCATTGCTTCCCCTATCCAGCTCCTGTGTTAACCCCTAATTGCCCAGTCTGTTGTTTCCAGCCATCTCCATTGTGCTCTTCCAGTGTTTCTCTCTGTCTGTGGATATTCCTGTGTCATCTGTGCCTCCTGTTTCTTCCAGTGTCTCCTGTGTCCCATGTGTCTGCAGTGGCCCCTGTGTCACTGGTGTCTATTTCCCGGATCCCTGGTATTAGACCCTTGGCTTGTGACCTGACCTCCCTTGCTTGCTGCCTGCCTTGACATGAATCTTTCTTGACAATTCTTTTGCTTAGTGGTACCGTGTATCCTCCTGCCCACCCTGATGTGCCCAAGCACCGCAACCTGGCAGTAACCAGCAGCTCCACATCCTCACAACTAGAGGCTTCGGAGAAGACTTGATTGCCGCCTAGACTCTGTGCTTGGCCCTTTTCAGGGCTCACACCACAGCTGTAGCACCCCCTAGTGGCCATGTCTCTCCAAACGTGACAAGGTTGCTTTGCCTGTATTTTAGCACACCCTCACTAACTAAACACTACAATGGGCAGTACAACAAGTTTTATACAATCCCTAGCACAGCCTAGAAAAGCAAGCACAACTCCCTACTGCACCAGATCATATATACTGCGAGGTGTGGCTAGGCATCCAATAAGATACTTTCCACAACCAAGATGGAGACTCAATGTCCCTGTCTTTTTGCTCTGATCAGTGCCCTTGGGCAACATGGCATTAAAAGAAAGCCCACTTTAGGTGCTGAATATGATCAGCAAACATCTCCAATGTTAAGGCTGTTCAGCTTCAGCTGGTATTGGTATTGTTCAGATCGAATTTCAGATCTACTCAAATCTAAACACCTCAAGTCTAAAAACATCCAAATCTAAAATATGTTGTACCTATCTAAAGCTGGGGACACATAGGTCCTCTCACTGGTGCCCATATCACTTCCTGACAGTATTTTCCATGTCACTATTGATATGTGACCAGTCTGTCCTCTAAATATGGTATATGCAAATAATTAATTTCAAAAATATAAATTTATTTCTGAAAACGTTAAAGTGAGCAAGTGCTGAATAATAATTTCAGCTTCCATCCCATTAGGAATATCTGAGAAACTTTCATCCAATCAATCAACTTTGAAACAATATTTAATATTAAAAAAAAAATTGAGAATAGCCACATAAAAACAAGGCAGCACTTATTAACACTTCAGCACTGCTCAACTATAGTTCTAAGAAAAATAATACAAAAAATGTAAATACAATACAATAAAGCAAAAAATACAAGTATTTGCTGGTACTGGTTTTTCATATTCTTCTCACTATCTGGTAAGCATATTTATCAGTGTCTAGTAGCTTTGGTGTTTGGTGTCAAAAATGTCTTGATCATCGGTCATTCGTTTTAAAGCAAATAAAGCTGCTGTTCAGCGATCAGATTTGCACACTTAGGGCAGGTTTCTCCATAACGTTGAGCAAGTTTTTGAACCTTTAAACATTTCTATATTTTGATCTGAATGTGATTTAAAACATGATGAGAATTAATAAAACTCTACAAAATATTTTTATGAGAATGTTACCTAAAACATCATGAAAATATATAAAAGTATAAAAAAACTCATTGGTTGCCAGCTGGATTCACTAAGCTAAGTAAGTAATTGCAGTCAGAGCAACAGATTCTGGTGTCAAAAGATATTAAAGAAGGAAAGGAAAGCAGGGTTTTGGCTAAAAACTGTATTAGTGTACAATCTATAGTGTAAATATCTACGTACTACATATACAAAATAAAGTAAACATGTGCCACAATATTTTCTTGTGGCGCAGGGTAAACAAATTGGGCTTCAAAAGGTCACAAAATACAATATAAAATTAAGTAGATTTGACAAATTTAACGTTGGACCAAAATAATATCTTGGGGTCCACCAAGTGTCATATTGGCCCTAGGGGGGACTAGACATGCAGCATCTAGCCAAAACATATACATTAACTTGCCATACAGTTTTATAACCATTAGATCATGTTGATAGTTGTACCCGACGCGTTTCGCCTCATTAGGCATCCTCGGGGGTAATAGTTTGGCAACATGTGTTTGGCAATTGTAGTATTTGTATCTAAATCAATAATAGTTTAGTTGTTAATTAAATGTATTATACATACATGTCCTCATGGTAAATAAATGTTTACTCTTTTTCTGATTAAAATTAAAATCAATACAGTGTATATCAATACATAGAGGGGTTATAGATAAACCCGTCCATATAGGTAAATCTATTTTGAAAAAGTCTTTAGGTATTATTAGAAATTATAAGTTACATACAGATCCATAAAGGTTCATTAATATCTTGCGGGGACGGGGCACTCATTACTCCATGGGTGCCCCTCTGCTTTATCCCACACCCTTTTTTGGTGTGGGGTTCTGCCTCCCCGCATATCCCCGTCTTGTTAGACGGGGATGCTGCGCTGTGACCAGTCTATGACCGGCCGCAGCCCTGAGCCTGGACAGCTGACGGGTCTGCCCTCCTCCTCTTTGTAGGGGCTAGGTAGGCCCCCTAGCCCTACGTCATCTAGCCGGCCTGTGGTTTCTACGGGGTGTGGCGGGGGGGAGGTCCTGGGAATGCGTCCTTTAAATGGAGCGGTGTTTTCTTGATCTCCCTGCTGCCCTGAACGCTAGCCACCATACAACCAGGACTCTGTATGCCTAATGCTTGCCAGTATCTTGACACCAAGGTAATATTCAATTATATATTGCTCTAGAAACTATTCCCAATAAGGTTTGGGGGCTTATGAAAAGGATTTATCTACTACTTTTTAAGGTATATCTATATTTCATACTTATTTTTTAGATCTCCAATCCTATTTAATTCTTATTACTACACTGTTTCTTGTGCTGGGGAGATTTCATCACTCTAAACCTTTGCAGCCATGTAAGTCTTAATACACCAGTATGATATTAATGAACCTTTATGAATCTTTATGTGACTTATAATTTCTAATAATACCTAAAGACTTTTTCAAAATAAATTTACCTATACGGATGGGTTTATCTATAACCCATCTATGTATTGATATACACTGTATTGGTTTACATTAAGGGTTGGCACTCAGTTCTTTGAAGAACATGGATAAATTTAGATCACCACCTATAACTACTGTTTTAGTTCCAACAGATTCTAGTTCCTCCGAGCCCTATTCTTTATGTCATTGATTTTACACTTCAATTTAGCCATCTCTTCCTCAAGATTGTTGTGCGAGTCAGCCAACTCATTATGGGCAGTCGTAATTTCACCCATTTTTACTTCAATATGCTCCTCTCTACCCTCTAAATGTTGTACATCTCTGCCAAGTGAAGAAAGCATATAAAGTCACTTTGCATCGATTTCCTGAGGAATAGTAGCATATTTTTCTATACTGTATTCACCACTGGAACATCAGTTGTTGGGTAATCATCA
>NC_092860.1:154486205-154542710 GCF_032062135.1 Pyxicephalus adspersus
TCTGTCTTAGTTGGCCGCAGAGCATGTGCGGTGCCTCCATCTTGGACTGCTTCCCCCGCCAAATTGGAGAAGAATCCGGTCAGTCTCCGCAGACGGAACTTCTCCTTTTTCCCTCTAGCCATCTGCACAAGGTAGTCAGGAATAATTTGTGCTGGATCAGGTTCCGGAATTGATTGCGCGATGAGTCGCTGGAATGTGTTAGAGCCACGCCATGGAGAGAACTCACTTTGAAAGCAGCCATTCCACGCAGCAGCCGGCTAGGCCCTCCCCCCCAAAACTTATCTTGATCACCAAGTTTAACTTTGAAATATGCCAAATAGGCTTGCTCTACAAATGTGCTGATGTTTGCTCCTTGACTAGGAATGGTGAAACTGCCACAGATATAACAAGATGAATCAGGGTTGTTTATTCACTTACGACGAGAAACAGCAGAGCCAGACATGATCTGAATGAAAGGAAATATGTGTGTAAGTAAAAAAATAAATTTTCATTATTCCCTAGCAGCGCAGCTTAGAGCAGCGCACAACCTCTGACCACACTGTCTTACAAATCCACACTACAGTAATCGCGTTTCTATAAGCGGTAGAGAAAAAACCTGACGTTATAGAAGAAAACTAACTGCACCTTTAGAATCAGCATACCTATTTTAGTGTAAATAAGCTTTAAATTGAAGTCAACAAAAAAATTTGTTCAAAATTGTTCCCCAGTGTAATATGGGGTTGTTGCCTGGCCTCAAAATATGCAAAATTGAATAAGGAAAACAAAAGAGAAATTTCTGAGTGGCAACACTGCAAACAAGAGATTTAATTAGCTATTTTATCACACTATGCTAGACATAGCCCAACTGCACTAAATATTTACATTTGTGATACAGGGATTGTATAATGCCAATGTACAATACCATATTGGTTTGGTTTATATTAAAACACAGTTTATATGCACAGTTTGTCTCGATTTCAACGCATTTCACCCACGACGCATTTCACACAATAGATTCTTCAGCGGACGTTTTGTGGAGACCTATTGTTATGCAAGCGGGTGTGGACCCACTGTGCCATTGACTGGGTATACTCCAGAGGGACGTGACTAAGCCGCTACCAGGTCTTCGCTAGAGCCTCTGATGGTGAGGATAGGCTTGGGCTGCGGGGTAGCTGCCAGGCGCCAGAGCAATCCCCAGGCCAGTGGCAGCTGACCACAGGAGTCAGGAAGCAAATAGGCAAAATCCAAAAACGTAATCCGAGGTCAGGGTCAGTCAGCAAACAGGCAAAGTTAAAAAACGTAAGCAAGGTCCGGTACACAGCAAAGCAAAACAGAGAAAACACCTTAGCACTGAGAGTAACGCAGGGTAAACCAGAGATTGCTCAGGCAACTTCCTGTAGTAGGAGGTGCCTTCAAATACTTGCAGGAAACCAGCCATAGGCTGTAGAAAACAGAGGGCGTGTGTGTGTTACCTCATAGATTAGGAGAGACACACCCACGCCAGCTCAAACACCAGAGCAAGTCTCAGCATAAAGGGAAACACAGGCATGGAGCATAGGTAGTGGGTTACCTGAAAGATAGGACCCGGCGCCCGTGCCTGCGATTAGGAGCAGTGACGCCGGCACGACCTGCAGTGCTAACAGTACCCCCCCTTTACGCCCCCTCTCCTCAGGCCTGGTCCTGGACAAGAATTCTTTCAAAAGACGGGACCCATAGATATTTTCTCTGGGTTCCCATGATCTCTCCTCAGGGCCAAACCCCTTCCAGTCTACTAGAAACAGGGTCTTTCCTCTACTCTTCTTCATCCCCAGAATGGCCTTTACCTCATATACGTTCTCATCACTGACCACTACGGGAGCTGAGACAGGTCTCTTGACAAAACGATTCAGGATGACGGGCTTTAGCAGGGAGACATGGAAGGAATTAGGTACCCGGAGTGAGGCTGGCAGCTTAAGTTTGAAGGAAACGTCATTGATTTGTTCCAGAATTTCAAACGGACCGATGAAGCGGCTCATCAAACACCTTGCGGAAGGTCTCTAGGAAAGCTTGTAGATCCATTATAATTGGGTCGTTCCTCTCCCAGAGGGGATTGATCCAGGCCAGCACCTCCCCAGTAATGTGTGACATCAAAAAAGCTACTTTGGCTTGGTCAGAAGCAAATTGGTTAGGTAACAGTTCAAAATGAAGAGTACATTGATTTATGAAACCCCGGCACAGCTTAGGGTCACCAATGAAACGCGGAGGGGCTGCAAGATGCGGTCCAGAACCTGGTACATAGGAAGGTGGCGGAGCAGGAACTGAATTGGTTGGAGCAAGGAAGCTTGATGGTGCTGGGTTTGAAGATGTAAAATCATCCTGGCGCATATTCACATTGCGTAGATAAGACAATATGTGATTTTGACGCTCACGCTGCAGACCCAACTCCTGGTGTAATTCAGTGGTGCTGGGAAGATCCGGATCAGTAAGGGATATACTTTACTTGTGAGTTGATAGTAGCCGTGTAATAGGGGGTTCCCTTCAGAATGACAAAAAGGTCAGACCTGGTTTCTTTTCATGTGTCGGGCTGAGGTAGATGGTGTTTACTTACAATGTTGGCCAGGTAAGCAGGAATCGCTGGGGAGTCTGTAGACTCTGGAAGGAGAGGGCTCGTGTATGTGATCTTTCTGCCTTTATATAGTTAACTAGCCGGTGTGACGGGCTGCGTCTCATGATATGAACTACACATGTGTAACAATTGCACATGTGTGGTATGGATTGGATCAGATTGTCTTGGTTGACAGGCAAATCTTGCAGACCACAATGGTTGGTCAGCAAACTAGGGATGGGATGGACGAGTCCCGGCTATAAGCCTGGCATTGTCTAACCTGAGGGCATTGGTTTACACAGTAAGACAGGAAGGTGGAGGGGGGAGACGAGAAAGAAGGAAAGGTTGATGAAGACCATCTATTGGTGAGTGTTGTGAAATGGGGGAACAAAGTATGCGATATGTGTGGATGTGAGTGTGAATATGGATATATATGTGACATACTGGAGGATAAAAGGAGTGACTATAGGATGGTATATAATACAACTTTTACAGGATAAATGTAATAAAACCATCATTAGTGGAGATGATAATCAGAGTTACATTGAACACATTATACATCAATTACAGAATCATAGTAACATCATTCACAGGATCATAACAACTTATAACAGAATCATAGTCACAGAATGACCACAATATATATACATTATAAACTACTGTTCGGCCAGGCGGCATCCCCAGCATCCCTATGGACGTAAACAGGGAAAGTCCTGTTCTCAGCACTCCTGTGGATGTGCAAAGTAGAGCATGTCCCAGGGGTGCTGTGGGAAGAGGTGCGCGCGCTACCACACATGCCTCTAGTACCCCCCAGTGGCATGGCACTCAGCTGCCTCGCCGCGGGGAGGGACATAATTAGTTTGAATTCCCTGCGGCCGCAGGGGATTCAGTTATCGAGCAGAAACTACACCATACAATGCGTCCTGTCAGTTAGAGGGGGCCGCTAACCTTGTTCCCAAAGTCTTTGCAATGGATACTTCCAGAGAAATGTGACAGATAGCCGAGGAAAACATGTTCTCACATCTACACATGCTACATCTTCAGGTCACTTCATTTTCCCGTTCCTGAGAAATTGGGGTTCACAGAAGGTAAGTGGCCAGATATGTGTGACAGGGTAGCACGGTATGACACGTTAGTTTTTCATGTCTTGTAATAACACCATGGTGATGACATTTCCAGTTGCCAATATCCCTCTGTTCCAGAGAAATTGAGGGTCACAGAATGTAATTGGACAGTTTTGTGTAACAGGAACCCCACCGGCCGCTCACGCTGTCACCCGATTACAACCTTTTATAGCCCACAGACACAAAATAGTATAAAGCTATTTACCCAACTCTACAATCAGAACCGCTGGTTTATAGCGGCTGCATTTATTGCTCAGCTCAGTGTACGATCCCCAGCACTAGAAGGTAACCTCTAGTGCCGGGGATCGCAGACAGGATTCCCAGGGCTGCAAGACTGAATGCAGCCCTGAGAATCCAGTGCAATCCCGGGGCACTAGAGGTTAATCAGCCCGGTGACCATGGCAACTGCAGATGAACTCTCAATGGATAAATGTAACTATAAATGAAGCATGTTTGTGACTGAGTAGAATGTAACATAAAAAAGTAGCACTTAAACAAAAGAACATCAAGCATTAAAGATTCAAACTGATCTGTAAAATGGACTGGAGATGCGCACAGAACAGGGAGCAGGTGTGCGCTAATCATCTGCTATCACCTCATCATTGAGTTTAACATCTCCTGAATCCCACAGCTGAAATATAATCGCCTTAATTGGGGTATTTGAGATCTTTGTTCATCTTTGCAGGAAACCAGCAGGCGAGTTCACTAGAACTCGGCCCTGATTCATGGTATTAGAACTTGACGACATGCGTGTTTTTACGCGTGTCGAGCGTACGCGTAAAAACATGCGTACAGCATTATCACAAGGTCCTTTCCTGTTGTTCCTGAGTGATCCACTGGAATTGTGATATAATAACAACAACTAAAATAATATTCATTAACACAAAAAATTTAAAGACTATGTCCATTAAAAAATACTTTGCAGAGATGAGTTGTCTTAAAGCAGTAAAGCTAAACTAAAAGTTTTAAAAGTTTTAAAAAGATAGACAACACTTTCATATAAGGTAAAAAAAATACCTTCTTTTTGTGGGGAAGGGTTTAAAACCCATTTTTTATTAAAAAAAAAAAAAGATTAAAACATCATTTTAAACATGAAAGGAAATGCAAAGTCTTCCAAAACACATATGTCACGGATCATGGGAGGCTTCTGGCTGCACCGTTATGCTTCTTCAACAGGAAAAAAATGCCTTGCGCATGCGCATGTTACTCGATCTTATGCCTGCGCTGTGCGAGACCGGGTGACTTACGAAGGAGGTGCACCCAGCGTTTCCTCCATGCCAGGATGAAGGAGGATACCGGGATGACGCAGGACCCAATCTAGGAAACCTCTAAATGGATCGACATATCTGCGATGGTAAAGGTGAGGGAGTTTTTTTTTAGTTTACTTCCACTTTAAACGATATTTCAAATTTAGTTTGCTAGTGTAAAATCTATGAAAGAATTATAAAATGAGTTTTCCAAAGGTAAAAGAGGGAACTAGGAGCTGAAATTACAGCAGTGGGAGTGGATTGACGGATTAGGTACTATTTAACCAAATCCCGCTGGCCACACCAGCCAGACCCGTGGACCATGTTCCCCGTACAGATCCCAGGCTCAGGGAAGTGGGCGGGTTTTGCCCTTGGAGACAACCCACCTACTCTCCCATTGCAGGCTCAGATCTGCGATGGGAGAGCGGGCAGAGTTATGGCATCATGACCTCACTATGGGAGTTTCTCTCCCTTTGAGTGACACCTGGCTTGCCGTGCATGTGCCGTGCATGTACGGTCTAGAGGTGGTAGTTTTAGTGGTCCATGGGTCCGAAAAGGTTAGCGATCACTGGCATAGATGACCTCATTTTTGATTTCAAAATATTTTGGTAGATAGAGGAATTTATGGTTCATCCAGTGACTGCAAGGTACCAAGTCTTGTGACTGTAAAACAAGCCCACAGGTCAGCAGTCCTCCACCACCGTGCTTTACAGTTGGTACGAGCTATTTGTGCTAATATATTGTGTTTGTTATCATATTTATCACTGTGTGATATGATCAAATATTTCCACTTCAGTTAGGTTTGTCCAGAGGGCAATTGTTCTGGAAATCTTATAGTTTGTTTAGATATACCTTTGATAACCTAAGTTGTTCTTCATGAAGGCAACCCTTTCAAATAAGCCATACATGTTCAGTTTTTTTTCTAATTGTACTGTCATGAACTTTAACATTTAATCTACAAACTAGAAACTGAGGCCTGTGGAGTCTGAGATGTAGATTTTTTTTCAATTTCTCTGAGCCTTACGCAGTATGATTTTGGAGTGAATTTGCAAACATTTAACATGGACTGGATTTTTCAAAATTATTTGCTATTTGCTAGCAAATGTTTTGAATCCTGGACCAGATCCATTCCAGGTTTGGTGGATCACCCAGCTTCACTTCTGAAAGTGTATTATCCCCAGCCTGGAGAGCTTTCATAAATCAGGGCCATCGCATCTGTATTTCAGTAAATAAATAAAGGCGCACTTTAATGTGTTGTGTACTAATGTTCAACTGAGTTTATAATAACCTAATTATGATTTTAAGACTTGCTAAGGATCAGATGATTTTCTTTTATGACCTGATGCACAGAATCATGTATAAGAGAATCCTAAATGTGCATGTCATGTAATCATTTCATCAATTTTGCAGACATATGTTTAAATATGTATGAGGTGTAGGAGATCCTTATAGTGATGAATCTTTCTTTTTTTATCTCTTCCATCTGCAATGACATTTAGCTTGTTTGTATGCGGTTACTGCTTAGAGATGTTTTAGGCTTGAGAAAGCGCAACCACCTCACAAAGTTTCATTTTAAAGTTCTGTTACCCTTTCTATACAAACTGAAAACATTTCTTTTTTCAGATCAACTATCGAGTCACTGATCCACTTATGAGTAACAGACAAATTTACCCAACTTTTTACAGAATAATTCAGGACGACTGGGTTCGTTATGCTTCTATTATAAAGTGTTTGAAACATTTTGGATGGAATTGGGTTGGAATTATCACACCTAGTGATGGAAGTGGGGACACAGAATTACAAGAATTGAGCAAAATGATGACTCAGCATGACATCTGTATTGAGTTTTTAGTACAATTTACAGATAAAAAGCACATTAATAAACAGAGGATTCTGACCGCCATGAAGTCAAGTAGTAGTGTGATAATAATGTGTGGTCTTTTGTCCATAGAGTATTTAAATGCTTATAATGAATTAAAAGCTGCAATAGAAAATAAGACCCTGATACTGCATGAATCATGGACCAATTCTAAATATATGGAACCTGATATGTTTCTCTTAATTAACTGTAGCTTAATTTTTATATTACCAACAAAAACAATTCCAAGCCTGGAATATTTTGTTAATAGCGCAAATCCATCCAGCCGCCCAAATGATCCAATGCTGGAAGACATTTGGCTACAATTTTTCCATTGTCTTTCTACAAACAGATACAAAAATTCTGTCTTTTCATACAAGTATAAGGTTTCTGGAAGAAACTGTTCAGGTAAAGCTCATATTCCCTCAATGTTCTGCGGCATCAAGGATTCAAAGCCCTCCCTCGCCTACACTTCAGTTTATGTTATGGCTCAGGCTTTGCACAAAATGAAACTCAACAAAGACAAACGAGGAACTTATAAATTACATCAATTAGTAAGTTTGTGAAGAAAGATTAGGTAAATAAATACATTGTATGTAAAATGTATTATAGATTGTTGAACAGTTGCATTAGGTAAGCAGAACTAAACACAGTTATTACGGCCCCTATTCTGTCATGGGCACTGCCATCTCCTTCCTTTTACTTCTACATTTGGTTGTTTGGGCAGCTTGATTGGCTGGGCCATGATGACTTAACTCCCACGCGCCTGACAAACATTCAGTCTTGGTACCTGAAGGGAAAGCTGAGATATGGCATACGGAAACTGATGAGCTGAGCTGGGCATGCATATTTTGACGGAAAAGACCAAGGCTTTGGAGTCAGTAGAAAACCCTTCTACTCTGACTCCTTGTTTTATGCTACCACCGACTATGACTTCTCTAATTTAATTATGCTGATCTATTTCCTTTGTTCTATGTTGATTGAAACACAACATACACGGCATTTTATCATTGCCAAAGCCCAGCCATTGTAAAATTATATAAAGACGAGGTCTGCTTTTGGGAACAACAACTCCTGGTCAGGAAGATGACACTCTACCCTACTGACCAGTTTGAAATATCCATAATGTAAACCCGTTTATGCCTAAATTCCTAAAGAGGTGAGAAATTTTAAAGTACTTGCAGATATACTGAGGACCAGGAACAACTTTACTTTAAAAAATATAAACTACCGTATTTTTCGGACCATAAGACGCACCAGTTTTTTAGAGAAGGGAAATGAAGAAAAAAAAGATTCTGAAACAAATAGTGTCCTAAAATATTTTATGTGCATTAAAAACCAACATCACAGTCATAAACACATGTAATAAACCCTGTAAACGGAACACAGCATGACTTTGTCAGCCAATCATGCTGAGAGTGGGAGGACGCCGGGAGCAAGATACAGGAGACAGTCACTCTGGCCACGCTGAACAGGAGACGGGACGGGACAGCAGCTGGGAAGGATACATTTTGATACATTTGGACCATAAGACGCAGGGACTTTTTCCCCCCACTTCTGGGGGAAAAAAAGTGCGTCTTATGGTCCGAAAAATACGGTACATCATTTGCTGCATTAAAACAATCAAACTACATAAACAGAAAAAAAAATTAACAATTGTAAAACCTAAAACTACATAAATGTTAAATAAACTTGGCATAAAGCTGTAAAATTGTTGTAAATGAAGTTGAAAATTAACAATGCTATTGTTCACAGAAACAGAATAACTTCTGCCAGATCTTCCTTCATAGAAGCTCTTAAATCTGATTTAATCCAGATTATGAAGATGTAAAAAAGTTAAGCTCAGAATAGCTCAGGTGATCTTTATACTAATGCCAACTGCGCAGAGGGCTTCATTATTTAGCAGTACTTTATCATGACTGTTATCTGTGAAATAGGACATGTTTGCATAATGTATGTTTCCTGAACATCTTACATTTAACAGGAGTCTTATTTTTGCCAAATCAGACTCCAGATACTCCTAAATTGCCCAACTCCGACTTCACATCCCTGGAAAAGATGGCGATCAGGCTTATTGTGGAGGAAACATCACCTTTCCTTTTCTGCAGGCTCTGCCTGGTCCCACATTTTGATAGTGGAGCCACATGTAATTTAATTCTAATCCTAATTTGAAGGTAATACATTTTTTAAATAGAATGGGAAAATTCCAATTCTAATTATTAATAGTAATTGTAGGTCAGCTACAAAAGGCAAGCAATTTACTAAAGTATAACATAATATTAGCTTACAGAATTGTTCTTTGCTTGATGCAAATAAACAGAAGAGTATTTTATTTATTTGGTGAACAAATTATCATAAAGTGAACACTTTTCCTCCTTTTTGTAAGATATTTATATCATATCCAGGTGGACTAATTGCAATTTATTACAGACATTGACACAAAGGATAGAATTACATATAAAGAAGCAATAGTCTGGCTTTTTGTTTGTGATGTATAAAGGCTTAATCATCTAAGGTATTTTATGTCTTAATTTCCCCCATGGAAGCTGTCACGCTATGTGAAAAACGTTCATTACATGGAATCCACTGGAGCAGAGATCTACTTTAATGATAAAGCAAAAATACCAACCAAGTTGGTTTTAGCAAACCTGAACATTAACAAAACTGAGATCGCCTATGACTTTGTCATTGTTCCATTGCTTACTTTTAACAACACTCTGAATGATGAGGATTTCAATAATAAACCTATCAATATCTTATGGAAGAATAGCAAAGTAAGACATTAAATATAGTCTCGCCTTATACTTTTATCAGAAGTTCTTGCTAACCCGGAGGAGATAGCTCAGAGCTGTCTGGTCAGTTTTCAGTATTATAAAATTTCTGATTGACCAAAACCTTTGATCAGTCATGTTGTTTAGATCTTGAAAATATCTCAGCTAATTGGCAAAATTCTAACAAAGGTGTTGTCAAAAAAGAGTGCCCATACATGTCATTCAAATAATTTGCAATTTATATTTGACAAACTAAGATTTGAGGTTAACCAGATAGATATGGATTTTGTATGGAGAAATTGACAATTTGGGCTCACAAATGGCATTTGAGGGCACAATATAAAAATGACACTCTCCATTCTACCAAAGGTTGGAATTAGCCCTAGGTTAATAATACCATTTTCCCCTTAAACAACAGATATAACAGGGATAGTTTGAACAATATATTATAATTCAGAAGGCAATTTTACAAGCACAAAACACCGCAACTTTGCCTTTATCTTGAACTCCATTGCATTTTTTCTAAAAGACAAATTGTTATATAATGCCCACATTATTGCTGAAAATTCATTGACACAAAGTTTCCTACTTTTTACTCATTTTTGCACACTTTACCAAAAATGTCAGACAAATCATAGACCCAATAAACAATTTTATTACTCTTTAATAAAAATTGTTGTTAGTTTTATATATTATCTCATATTATTCATTTTCAAGATTCCAGAATCTCGATGTAATGACAGATGTCCTTGTGGGTACAGAAAAGCTTCTACTGGAAAAATCCATGGATGCTGCTATGACTGCATCCAGTGTTCTGAGGGTGAGATTTCCAATGCGACAGGTAGGAATGTAAAATCAAGGACTACAGTCATGGTGCTAATTGTGGTACAGAATGCCCCAACATAATGCTCAAAAATAATTTCCAAAGAGCTTTAGGTGACTAAAAGCAATCATGCTCAGAAAATATACAACACAATATTTCAAAGAAGGCAGAGAGGCAACTCACTGGACCAAATGGACACTTGTTGACCATTTACTACTTTATTACGCCCTTTCAGCGTGTTCTCCTATTGAAAGCACCTAGATAAAAAGTGTGCAAGCGAGCAGCCTCAGTCTTTTGCTCGTCCACGGTGTAGTCTCTGTACGTGTTGTGCGCGCTTGGCATCGAAATGCCCCTTGAGATTCGACCACTTGAAAGTGCTGTTGGTGTCATTGCAAACTAAACACAGGGCTTTGTGGCTGCGTTGGACGAAGAATAATTTGTCAGTCCATTCGGGGTTGAAGACACAACGTTCGAGGTCAACCCTTCGGAGACTGATATCGCTGAAACTCGCAATAACGCGACAATTCAATTAGGCCAGATCTAACAATAAATAACTGGGGGGCATTAGGTCGGACTGGAATACTGGCTAGGCCGTATCCAGCTTAAAGGCCAGAGTTTGCCTACCTCTGGTCTAGGCAATCGAGAATGAATGGGAGCACAAAGCCTCCCGGGATACCTACGTCACGCATCCTGGGAGGCTCTTGGGTGTTCCTTCTACACAGTAGGAAGAAGAAGACCCAGAAGAAGAGGAGAAAATGGCGCTGTCCTGAAGACAGATACCGTGACGATGCGGGGCCGAATGAAAGAACCCTCCAGACCAATCGACTGCACTGCGGGATTGAATGTAAGTGTATTTTTTTTGTTTTGGACACTTTTGAGTTAACTTCCTCTTTAAAACTTCAAGAAGTTACAAGATCAATGATTTCCTGGCAAGGTTAACTAGTACATAATAAAAAGATACAACAAAACAATTTTAATAATATGTTAACCATCAAATGGGAGTAAATAAGGAAAGATAATAGTCAGGGCTTACACACCCCTTTGTTGTGTACTTTTTTCTGTAATTTTTTATGTTCTGTAAAATGACCACTTTACTGGTACCTGCCCTAAACTGTTACAATTAATATCAAATTTGATTGGAGTTTTTTGTATTTATTTACCAGACAGTGAAAGCTGCCACAGGTGTCCCAAAGAAGAATGGCCAGATATAAAAAAAATAAAATGTGTCCCCAAAACATATGATTTTTTGTCTTTTGGGAATGATGCTATTGTAACAGTTTTTTCATGTTTTACTTCACTTTTTTCTACAATAACACTTTTAATAATTATAATTTTTATCTACTACCGTGACTTTCCAGTTGTGAAAGCCAGTAACCGGACTGTGAGCTTCATTCTCCTGACCGCCATCTTGCTGAGTTTCCTTTGTGTTTTTTTGTTCTTCGGTCGTCCTGTGGATTTAACCTGCATGCTGAGACAAATGTCGTTTGGGATCTTTTTCTGTGTTGCTCTCTCTTCTGTTCTGGCCAAAACTATCACAGTCTGCATTGCATTTAAAGCTACAAAGCCTGGAAGTTCTTGGAGAAAATGGGTGGGGGTCAAAGTGTCTTATTTTGTGCTGTTAATGTGTTCTCCTGTACAAGTTCTGATCTGTGCTATTTGGCTGTCAGTGTCTCCTCCCTACCAAGAGTATGACATGGACTCCTATCCTGGGAAGATCATCATTCAGTGTAATGAAGGCTGGTAAGCATCCTAGTGGCATCTTTAAAAAAAAAAGTTGAAATGTTTTTGTGCTTTAAAAAAAGTATAGTGTATTTCATTTATAAAAACTATCAATACTGCTCACTGCTACTTAGTTTTGTACGGACAAATTCTCTAATGGTATCCACTGACACCGGGAACAACTATAAGAAAAATCTTATACCACCTCCAGACAGATATATATTTAAGTATCTCTGTTCCACTATGTATGTAGGGGTGTTTTCCTATTAAGTCCTTTATACTTTCACCATTAGATTTATCCTGGGCTGTCAGCTGTGAGCTCTCCACTCTCGGAGATTAAAGTATGCTTTTAAAGTCCAATTATCAGTGATATTAGATAGGGTGGAGAAAGTTTGGATGTGGCATCCATTCTTACACTTGTGTCTTGTGGATAATAAAGGAAATACCACAGAAATGAGGTAGAAGATGCTTTAGAAGTACTTCTGCTAATACTAAACACAGCATCCAAGTAGCTGTAAGCTTAAACTTCAGGCAGAAGGCACTGATAGGGGATATTAGTTACCATAATAACACATTTTTCATGCCACTGATCCGAGGCAGTAAGGTAGCCCACAGAGTACAAACAGAAAGGAAAAGTAAGGGTCCTAATAGGTGTTTATATTATAAAAAGTGTACAGATCACAGAAGACCCTCAAAGCGGTCTTAAAAATATGGATTCCTACAGGCAGCAGGTTTCTGAAGACACTAATATGGCCTAACATGACTATGGTTATGTCACACTTACTTCTCACAGGCACCTCTCTACTGCGC
Organism: Pyxicephalus adspersus; assembly: GCF_032062135.1. Classification (NCBI taxonomy): domain Eukaryota; kingdom Metazoa; phylum Chordata; class Amphibia; order Anura; family Pyxicephalidae; genus Pyxicephalus; species Pyxicephalus adspersus. The sequence continues at coordinate 154,499,121 of NC_092860.1, forward strand.
ATGTCTGTAGTACTGAGCCCGGGCGCACGTGCTCTTCCAGATTTAATCACTATCACCCTTCCACAGGCCAATCCAAATAACCTCTAAATCACCTTAGCTAGCTCAGACACTGCACTCAGCATTCGTGCAATGTGTCTCCACCAGTGCTGAGCCCATAGTTCTGTTGAGCTAGTTCCTGTACACCAGTTGCTTGAATCATTGCTTCCCCTATCCAGCTCCTGTGTTAACCCCTAATTTCCCAGTCTGTTGTTTCCAGCCATCTCCATTGTGCTCTTCCAGTGTTTCTCTCTGTCTGTGGATATTTCTGTGTCATCTGTGCCTCCTGTTTCTTCCAGTGTCTCCTGTGTCCCATGTGTCTGCAGTGGCCCCTGTGTCACTGGTGTCTATTTCCCGGATCCCTGGTATTAGACCCTTGGCTTGTGACCTGACCTCCCTTGCTTGCTGCCTGCCTTGACATGAATCTTTCTTGACAATTCTTTTGCTTAGTGGTACCGTGTATCTTCCTGCCCACCCTGATGTGCCCAAGCACCGCAACCTGGCAGTAACCAGCAGCTCCACATCCTCACAACTAGAGGCTTCGGAGAAGACTTGATTGCCGCCTAGACTCTGTGCTTGGCCCTTTTCAGGGCTTACACCACAGCCGTAGCACCCCTTAGTGGCCAGGTCTCTCCAAACGTGACAAGGTTGCTTTGCCTGTATTTTAGCACACCCTCACTAACTAAACACTACAATGGGCAGTACAACAAGTATTACACAATCCCTAGCACAGCCTAGAAAAGCAAGCACAACTCCCTACTGCACCAGATCATATATACTGCGAGGTGTGGCTAGGCATCCAATAAGATACTTTCCACAACCAAGATGGAGACTCAATGTCCCTGTCTTTTTGCTCTGATCAGTGCCCTTGGGCAACATGGCATTAAAAGAAAGCCCACTTTAGGTGCTGAATATGATCAGCAAACATCTCCAATGTTAAGGCTGTTCAGCTTCAGCTGGAATTGGTATTGTTCAGATTGAATTTCAGATCTACTCAAATCTAAACACCTCAAGTCTAAAAACATCCAAATCTAAAATATGTTGTACCTATCTAAAGCTGGGGACACATAGGTCCACTCACTGGTGCCCATATCACTTCCTGTCAGTATTTTCCATGTCACTATTGATATGTGACCAGTCTGTCCTCTAAATATGGTAAATGCAATTAATTAAATTCAAAAATATAAATTTATCTCTGAAAATGTTAAGGTGAGCAAGTGGTGAATAGTAATTTCAGCTTCCATTCCATTAGGAATATCTGAGAAACTTTCATCCAATCAATCAACTTTGAAACAATATTTATTATTAAAAAAAATTGAGAATAGCCACATAAAAACAAGGCAGCACTTATTAACACTTCAGCACTGCTCAACTATAGTTCTAAGAAAAATATTACAAAAATTGTAAATACAATACAATAAAGCAAAAAAAAACAAGTATTTGCTGGTACTGGTTTTTGATATGCCTCTCATTATCTATAAAAAAACTCATTGGTTGCCAGCTGGATTCACTAAGCCGTATGCCGTGCCTGTTGTAGGCCATCTGGATTTGAAAAGCTGCACAGTGTACATGTCATTGGCTGTGCTTTAACCTTCTGATGTTGATGACTTTCATGTAGAAATTAAAAAGAAGCATAAAACATTTTTCCTAGTGAAATTATTCTACTGCTTGATTTTTTCCTAAATTTTACCCAAAATTAAAATCAAATTTGACAGCTTAAATCCACTGTATGTAGGTGTAAATTACTGTATTATGTATTCCTGTGGTTGTAAGTCCTATTTTTACCACAATTCACCTGCTGTAGGACTAAACTTATTTTTGGTTAGGAAGATGATCCTGCAAAAGCCTTGTTTTCACTTGCTAAAAAGCAGCTTTTGCACACTGCTAAATTCTATTTTTTTTCAGTTCCACACCAATACACACCTAAACTGAATCCAGCTGATGTTGATCCCTTAAAAGGGTTTTATATTGACTGACATGTCCTTTGGGTATTTCAGAAAAAAAGAGGGTGAGTGTAGCAAAGTATATGCTGCCAACGTCCAGTGTTACAGCTTGGCAGTGTGAGCAGAATTAAGGCACTCCACAAACTGCAAATTGAAGGATTGGTGTCTCATCCACGTTGCCACAGAAGCAACATAAAATCACCCTCCCTATATGTATGTATGGAACTTAAAAATTAGCAATTAGCTTTGTTGTGTCTACTTTAATAAACTGTTTTATAAACTATGTATGTATTTGTTTTCTGTTTTAAATGTAGATACTATACAGTAAATAAATAGTACTTCAAACCAAGCAATTAAATACCCAACATCTAGTAAAAATCTAGTTATGCAAGAATCCCCCATTTGGCACCATGTAAAAGGTGTGACCACTGTCGGGACACACTGCTCAGCAATTCATTACTGTGTATATAGTAATATACAATGATGCTGCAATATATATAAATATATATAATTCCAGCTCCTGTGCTTTGCCTTAAAATCCATCCACAGTTCTTCTCCCACTTACCTTTCTGACCTGGAAAAATACCCCCTTGGTTGCTCTTTTCACTCCTCCAATGATTTACTAGTGACTTCCTCTCTCATAACCTCTTCTCCAGCATGGATCAGAGACTTTTCTAGAGCTGCCACAACTACCTGGAATGCTCTCCTTGTCCTATTCAGCTTGCTCCTGATTTCTGCTCCTTTAAGATAGCACTGAAAACCCAACGCTTCAACCTCACCTACCCGTCTTCTTCTGTCTCCTAAAACCCTCACTACTCACCCACCATTCCATATCCCCCTCTTCAGGGCAGGGTTCTCTCCTCTTCTTGTATCACTGTCTGTATCTGTCTGTCATTTGCAACCCCAATTTAGTGTACAGCGCTGCATAATATGTGGGCACTATATAAAACCTTAAAATTATAATAGTATTTGTGAAGATAGGGGGATCAGCCTATCACAGGACACTCTAGGATTAGCTTTAAGCAAAGGCACTGGAGGTTAAATAGAGACAAGTCTCCCAATTTAAATCTGTAGTGCTCTCTGATTGGCTCGAGGAAAGCTTTCCTCAGGCAATCAGAGAGCACTAGAGGCTTTGAATTGTCCCCATTTAACCTCCAGTGCCGGGGATCGCAAACAGAATTTCCAGGGCTGCAAGAATGATTGCAGCCCTGAGAATCCACTGCAATCCCCGGGCACTAGAGGACAATTAACCTCCAGTGCCTGGGGATAACAGTCGAACTGCAGTACTCTATTAACTAATATTGTATTACACACTTCTGGGAGGCATTGAAAATGCACTACACCCAGCTCTGGATGCCAATTACCAATGTGGCCTCTGCTCCTTCTCAGGGCCCACCCCCTTCTCTTGCTGCTGTTTGTCAGTACTCCATTCACTAAAATTGTATTACACACATTGCTGTATTATGACTCTTTACAATGCGGTCTCCCCGGGGATAGCTGACCAGAGGACACACACCGCTACTGCTCTCACTGACCCAGGCTCCGTCTCTGGTCCTCCATCCTTTTGCCTATTGTCACTGTGCTACTTCTCCACAACTTTATGGGTGGTATTCCTAACACATGTAATCCAGGTCATGATGCCAGCTAGCAATGCAGTCTACTGCTGTTTTGATGGCAGAGACTGCTGCTAGTGGGTTGAGTTCACACGTAGTGCCATCCTTTCTCAATGCCCTAATGTTTATGCTGCCTTCTGTATGCTGTCCATCACACAATCATCCTATTTGCCTGCCGTTTTCTGAAAAACCACAAGGTCTTTTAGAAATTTTGTATTTTTCACTTGTTGTCGCTGTTCTCTTACACATACCCAGCAAATTTAGTGGTTCTAACATGTATAGGGGCTTTGCTATTAATGTTTAAAGTTGGCCCAGTAACTTTAATGGAATTCGGGAAATCGGTTTGCCGAAATTTCACGGACCCATAAGAAGTTCGAGAAACGTTTTGCAAGACTGTCAGAGGTTTTCTCGCTCATCCCTAATTTTTATGTGCAACAGAAAAGGTCACAATGTCAGAGGACTTTTTATTTATAATGGACTGTGTTTTATAGTAGTAGGGTCACACATGTAGCATTTGCACTATATGTGTTTTATTATATTGTATCAATAAATGTTCTTTTAAGCAAATGTACAAAGTGTAAGAGTGTAAGTGTAAGAGTACAAGTGTAAATGTTCCATATTATTTAGATTTCTTTTTATGTGAAGGGGGGTATGTATTAAATCGGTCACACAGGAAGACAATACTAAGCAGGAGCAAGGAGATTCTGAAATGTATTGCAACTTGATTTTTAAATGCTTTTTCAATCTATAGTAGCACTGTGACAGAATAAAACCTGCCTCTTACCATAATTGTACTTCTGCTGGAGTACTTATATAAATGTGCTGTTTTACTGGATTAAATCCTCTCTTTTCTCTATTGTCAATTCTGTCACAGACCTGTGCCAACAGTCTTAGCTATCCGCCCAGAAAAGCAAAAACAGTATTGCATTGACTTTACAAAGAGGTTGATTTGTGGCTTGTTTTTGTTTGCTGTCCACCTACAGTATGTACAGAATATGTGTTTGTTCTTTTACTAGCTAGGAGTTCCTATATTTGCCCAATAATTCAACAAAGCTGCTATGAAGTTTGCCTTGGCAAAGTTCCTGATGGCCCTCACGTAGAATGAATGAATTATAAAGTAAGAGGGCGGTCAGAGACGGTTGTTTGCTGACTTGCTGGATCTGATGAACACAGTAATTGAGAGCAGTTCTAGTGAATCCATTTGGACAATGCTGGGCCACTAAGTATTCCTTAAAAAAAAGAACAACAAATAATTGGTATCTTTACTTTTAGGTCATATTTGGCCATTACCATTGAGCCAACCCACAACATACTTAAGGCATGCTAAAAAAAGACCTCTCAGTATTAATGTAGGTAATTCAAGCATACCTTAAATGATGTACACTACCCAGAAGATTGTAGAGTGTCACACAGATCGCATATCAGCTCATGCGCAACAGTCATTAAGGCCAAGTAAATACACGGATGTGCTCCAAAAGTTCCTTAGTGTGCTAGTCTGCCATTGTACATACATAGCACTACAATGTGCTATCTGGTGCCTGGAGGTAATGCATGGTAATAGCAAGTTACTGCAATGCAATTAGCAGGTGTAAATGGGCCCTAAAGTTTTGAATGTTTTACCTATTTACAATGTTGTATATCTTAAATATATATCTTATATATATGTATCCTAAATATATACAATGCTGTATATCTTCCAGTATTTTAAAATCATATATTGAATCAACATACAATTCCCATTTATTAACTTATTTGTTAGCTGCAGAAACTTTAGATAATATTTTTTTGGACTGACAGCATTTATTGGATTTCATTAATTTGTGTTCATGTTTTGCATGACATTCTATATACCCTATGCTGTGCATACAGACATGTGTGGGAACAACAATGAAATTGATCTGGCAGTAAAAGGAATAATCCGTTAATTTATAGGTTGTAATACGTTATCATGAATCAGGGCCATTGTAATCATTGTTTAGCTGCCATGAGAATCTGGGAGGGGATGTGAATGGAGAGGTTGTGGTGCTGCAATGTATTTCTATAAATGTTATAATTTGCAGGCAGGGAGCAATGTCCTCTGTGCTCTGATACAACGAGGGAACAATAATTACTGTGTACTGATAGATTCAGCCAGGTGAACAGGTGAGGATGAAGGGAGGGGGAGCGCAGCCTGACTGCTGCTAATGCAATTCTTTTCTCTCATCTAATCATACAGATGGTTCATAGAAAATGTACTAAAGTTTAACATTTTAAAGAGAAGTTTTACATAAAAAACATTTCTGATCATATACATAAACATAATAAAATAAAAATAATATATACAAACAATAAAATGCATTTCTTTTTTTTCTTTGTTTTATGTTTTGGTTATGGTTGGAAAAAGAGAGAATTTGGCAGGCCCTTATTGCTTTTGCTATTCTAAATTATGTCATGTTCTGTCCTATGGATGGTAGCCACCTATTAAAGGTAAATCACCAGGACAGCACTATTTATGGTTTTCACCATTAATGTTTTATTTGATTTCAAAAAATCATCAACAATACAAATTTTCTAATAATTTATGCAGGATTAGGGCGTTACATTGCATTGGTAGCCACCTACCATTGGATGGTAGCCACCTATTAAAGGTAAATCACCAGGACAGCACTATTTATGATTTTCACCATTAATGTTTTATTTGATTTCAAATAGTCATCAACAATAAAAATTTTCTAATAATTTATGCAGGATTAGGACGTTACTTTGCATTGGGATATGCAAAAGCCTTTTAGGAAATGTAGTTTCTTAATGTAATAGGTTACATGTATGGGAGTATATTTCATTCCAAATTCACAAAAAGGTACAAATAAAAATAAAAAATGTTCCTATGCACTCCATTGTATCATAAACATTATTAATTAAGGTCAGAATAAAAATTCCTGCTGTTGATGGTCAAAGTGATTTCCCCATTGTGTTGGAAGTCAATGTCGTTCTCACAACTTACTACCAATGGTTGCTGTATTACCCCAGTCACCTTAGATGTCTGAATGGATGACTGAAAGCAATGAGAGCTGGCCTACTGAGCAGATTAACCAAGTCATAAAAATAAAATGATGGAAAGGGGAGGGGGGCATGTTTTTACAATCTGACACTTGTGTTGTGGGGGGATGTCTGTAAATGGGGTTTTATTTAGAATCTGAAAGCCCCCTTTAAAAAGGGCCCCAGATATTTGTCCCTCACCCTGGTAATGAGTGCAAGAATACAGGGTGTCCTAAAAGTCAAATGTAGATGGCCTCAAGTATCTCTGAATGATACCTGGAATGAAATAGAAAAAGAGAAGTGTGTAGTGGCTGTTGGGACACCCTGTACACAGTACCCCTTATCGATTCCATGAAGGAGTAAAAAAATATTTAGACCCATGGTTTAAAAAAAATCTTTATTGTTTTTTTTCAACTGATACTTGAATTTGCAGGATCCTTCACCACAATATGAAGTGTTACCTGATAAATGTTCCATCTTTCTGTAAATATCTGTGATGTCCCACACTGATTGTTCTATTCTATAGTAACTGTCTGATGTCTCATCTGATTCCCGTGCTTGCTTTGCCTGTCAAGCTGCTGGGGTGAAGAATGTTGTCCTCATGTGGCCTCCTTCCTAATTGGCTTTGTCATCTGTCCTTAGCTAACTCCTAGGAGGATTGGCTCTGGTAGCGGTGTGCCAAGTGGTGGTGCTGATATCCTCCCTCCTGTTATTTCCTATAGTTTAGTGAATTCTGGATCCAGAAGAGGTTTAATTCATGTTGAGGATCCAAAAGTGGTCGCTAATCTCCTGTGAGGCTTGCTTTTGTTGCCAGTCTTATTTTACTGGAGCAAGCAAAAAGAACAAAAACTCTGATCTAAATTATTTTTCAAACTCCTCTTATTGATAATAGCAGAAAAAAACATCTTGGCAAGTACCATCACCCTGCTTTTTCAACTAGTTCTTCATATGACTGGGCTGTCAATATTCCTGGTTATACTCTCTTTCGTAAAGACAGCCAAATGAAAGGGTGGTGGTGTCTGTCTGTATGTGAGAAGTGATCTGAAAGTGAAAGAAGCGATGAGGTTGAGGCATTAGGGGTGGAGTTGAATGTGGCGTTGAATAACGCACAATTAATTATTGGAGTCTGCTATAGGCCCCCCAGTGCTAAGGAAGAAATAGAGCTTCACTCTTTAGCACAGATAGAAAAAGCAGCAAAAAGTGGAAGTGTATTAATCATGGGAGATTTCAACTACCCTGACATTGACTGGAGTAATGGCACTACTGGAACAGCAAAAGGGAGGAAATTTGTGAATTTAATACAAGATAATTTTATGGTACAGTTTATGGAAGCCCCAACCAGAAATGATACTCTGCTACTCTTCTTTCTAACAATGCAAAACTTATAACAAATGTGCAAATAAAAGAGAATCTGGGTAGCAGCGACCATAATATGATTTCATTTAATGTAAGCTGTAAACAGGAAGCAAAAACAGGAAAGATAAAATCATTTCATTTTAGAAGGGCAAATTTTCCTTTAGGAAGGGCGGATCTCTGTGACTTGGACTGGGAGAAAATATTGTCCTCAAAGGACACAGAACAGAAATGGGAATGTTTCAAGTCTGTTCTACACAAGCAAAAAAATATTCCAATGGGTAATAAGTTTAAGAGGCTAAAATTAAAACCTATGTGGCTCACAGCTGATGTTCAAAAAAAGCCATAAGGAACAAGAAAAGGGCATTCCAAAAATATAAAAATTAAGGATCACCTTCAACGTTTGAAAACTATAAGGAATATAACAAAAGATGTAAAAAGGAGATAAAATGTGCTTCCTCTGCACTCAATGAGTCACCGGAGAGTTCCCCGTGACGTCAGTGCGTGCAGACGTTCCGTTCAGGGCGGGGCAGGAAATTCAATCTATTTGTATTGCATTTAATACAAAATAACTCTATTGAATGCAATACAGTAGATTTATATGTGTAAAAGCAGTACATTGGCTTTCATGAAAATTTATTTTACAGTTTAAAATAATAGTATAAGTATAATATTTATTTTTTAATTTTTTTTTTAATAAAAATTAAAAAAAAAATATTTATTTATTTTAATTTATTTTATTTTTTATTTTATTTTATTTATTTTTGATTTTGTGGGTCAAAACTTTATTATACTAGTATTATACTCTTACTATTATATTACATTGTAAAATAAATTTCCATGAAAAACAATGTACCGCTTTTAGACATAAATACAGACAGAAATAAACTGCCCAGGAGGTTAACCCCCTAAGGGGTGTTCCCGAGTGTGACTCGGGGCCGGAAAAATTGCAAAAAGCGGTAATCCCGAGAATATAATTATCATACCTGGGAGTTAATCCTAAGAATTACAAGCCCACAATATAAACAAAAATTTCTATGCAAAAAAAATAGGATCACTTTTTGCATCAAAAAATTACAGAATTAGAACGCTAGGGGGGTTAAAGGATGTCTCTGGGTTGGTAACTGGGGATAAAGAAAAGCCAGATTTACTAAACTAAAAAGTATAGACGAGAATAGCTCTTTTAGGGTTGAAACCTTCTGGAGTACGAAATAGGAACAGTTGGCATCTGTGCCCCCTCTCCTATTCATGAAAGGTCATATCTGGAAATCTGGATTTCCAAAGAAGAAAAAGGGAGATAAAAATTGTCCCCAATTATCCAAACCAGACCCCTTCTCGTACCAAATAGTGGCAAGGGTCATCATTAGGTAAGAGGGCCTTATCCCCATGGGAGTGACCCCTCTGTTTATAAGGGGGCATCTAGATATTTGCCTCTCCATCCTCGGGAACAAGTTCAAGGGTACATAGTATACCTTACCCATTACCATAAAGAGTTAAATATGCCATAGATATAAAGACACAACATTTTTCCTATTTTCCTAAAAACACAACATTTTTATTATTCCTAATTTTTTAACTAACACTGCATTATCAAAATAGGATCCCAAGTTGTTTCGTTCAGAACCCATTCCCAAAAAGGCTTACACAAACACCAGAAATAAAAAAAACAAACCAATATAAAAAACAATATTTTCATTTTTAATTATTAATTACCTTTGCAATGTCCAAATAGCTTCCCATCCAACGTCAGCAAGTCCGCACTGCTCAATGACAGGAGCTCAACCTGGGCAAAGCCACTGTCATAGAGCTTGATTCATCAAGCAAAATCGGAAGCTCGCTCACGCGTGCATAAACGCGATCCGGAAACAGGCACCCAAAAACCTATTTAGCAGCCAAATTTCAGCTGTCGAGAATACGCTGGCAAATTCTCCCAGCAGTTATCAATTGAAATGATCATGCGCTTTGAGCGAGGCATCTCCGGGAGCTCGACACCAGTGAGCTTGCACTAAAAGAGCACTGTATATGCTTCTCCGGAAAATGTAGGCAGATTGTCTAGAGTTTGGGGTCCAGAGTTTGTGAACAAAGTTCGGGGAGGCAAGACCTCTCTTTTGCCAGCAGACTAGATCATCCCACCAAGTTATTCTTTGCTTCCATAGATCTCTCTCTCTCTCTCCCTCTATCATATCAATAAATGATTACGAAATGTCAAACTGTCAAAAAACAAACAGCCAAATTGCATAGACTGCACATGCCCCAATTACAGGCTAATTCGTATCAGCTGTGCGCATAGAGATGAGCATATATATATATAAAGGTGTTGTCTGACTTGCTTTTTCCTTTGTCTGTTTTTTGTCTTGGGGAAAGTTGTTTGCTGTGTTTTCCTAATATATATTGCTACATTTGATACTTTGCTTACCATTTAGTACAATATCTGCTTTTGTTTTTTAAACTTTGAAGGTTTGAATGTCCATTTTGCAATTAGGAAGTCAATGTTAGTGCTATGTTATTGTGTTTGTGGCCATATTGTTTAATTTCAATACAATGCCCCTGATTCATCAAGCAAAATCGGATTATCGCTCGCGCATTCGTATTAGCGATCCGGAATCGTGCGCGATCGCGCTATTCAACAACTGAAAAAGCTCGCGAACGGAGCCGCGCTTTTCCGACAGCTTTTTACTGGCGATCTTGCATTAAAAGTCACTGTTCCCCTAAAAAATCATTCTTTCTAATGGCACACATCCGGCCGGCAGATTCAGGATGCGAGTGTACGCGCGCACTCGAGCCCCGGACCGCGGTAATCCGCGATCGCTGGTCGCGCGTATTATCGCGCTTCCCGCGATCGCGGATTTCAATGATGAATCAGGGGCAATGTCTTTATTACCACCTTTAAATGTTTGTCCTGCATAAATATTTTCTAATCCAGTTTTCCACCTCTGATAGGTCCAAATTGTTTTTTGGTTTGGTAAGAATTTTTTGAAAGCAATATTTCTTGGGCCATTTTTGAACTATTTTGGCTTTATATGGAAACGTGGGTGTACATGTAATTGGTGTTGTGTTTTTTTTTTACATGTGAATTTAGTGATGTCTGTGTGGTCTCTATATTTTAATGTGAGGTTTTAGCAATTGTGTTTATTTTGAATATAGTTGTTTCAAAATGTTGTTGTTTGTTTTTTGGGGTTTTTTTTTTTTTGTGATCTGCTTTACAATTTCCCAGGAACTTTTAACGTTGGGTGATCCAACAGATCTCCAATTTACCAAGTCAGTTGTGATTGTTTTGAAGCAGTTCCTGTCTCTGAATTGTTGAAAGGCTAAAAACAGCACAGTTATCTTATTAAAACTGTTTGATGTGCATTGTTGTGCGCCGATGTGGACCCGCTATGTGCATGTGAACTGTGTTCAGTTGAAAAACACACTGGCCACTTTTGCAGAGAAGTTTTGCAGATTTAAATTTTTAGTTTTGTGTATATTGTTTATTTTGCTTCATGTGCACTCATGTATGTATGCCTTTAGTTGTGTGTACATATACATAGAAAAGAGAAATTATAGGAAGAAATAGGCAAAGAGGATTTGTTTGGGCATATTGCTTAACATGCTTCAAATTAAAAAGATTGCCTATTTCTTCCTATGATTTCTGATGTCATGGGCTTGGCTCCAAGCAACATTCATGGATGATATTTCTTCGGGTTAAAGGAGGAATCCCCCTTTTATGTGCTTCCACTACCAAGCTGAGGTGAGTAAGTCAATATATATAGTGGGCCAAGATCTAAAATGCCTTTCAAACCTGCATAAACACCCTGAAGGGATGAAAAAGCAAGAAAATGTTTGACACTAATTGAATTTGTCCCTGGAAGTTTGATATACTAGTACTATTTGTTTTATGTAAACACCTAAATAATGCATACAATCCAGTATTTAACCACCTGGGCGTTACACTGATGTCTAGATTTCTGTACCAAAAGCGGTACACTGTTTTTCATGAATTTTACCTGGACCTCCTTCCACCACCATCAGGTGTGTTAGAATGAGTATGCAACTCAGCTGGACAACTAACTGACAACCAGTTTGTACAGCAAGTGGAAGTGTGTTTGTATACAATAGTGCTAAGATCTGGCAGCACAGCACAATGATAACAAACCTATAACACAACTGTACAAATGAACAGAGGAGTTGTTTGGGGGCAAATCAACATGAGTGCAAATGTCAGGCTATTAAAAAAAAACAAAGAAATAAAAACCATGACAATTTATTCATAAAAGGAATATATATGTACATGATACATTCAAATAACAATATGTGACAATGTGACTTTAGGAATGGGACAAAGGCAACCAGGGGGGTCAAGTTGCAGTTTTGTAGTGGAAACCATGCATACATTTGTCCTAATTATTTGTGGATAAAATGACAAAACATTGCTGAAGAATTGCCAAACAACAGAAACCATCATTACAAACCAGGCACAAAAACATTGTAACAACAAATAAATCTAACAATAATGAGGATTACAAAGTCACATCAATGCATACCATCCAAGCAAACTTACTTGATTAATCCCCCCCCCCCTCGCATAAACCAGTCCAGTTATAATAGTAATAATGAGAATGAATGCATTTGAATGAAATTTGAATCAGATTCAAAATGCTTGATCACATTTTTTTTAAATATTATATTTAAAAATATTATAATTGGTATATATACAGTTTGATATGAATTAGTTTGCAGTGTTGCAACCAAACAAAAAAGTAACAAAATAACATGTGCAACAAATGTAACAATAAATGAATCAATTTTGTATTTATTATAATGTAACAAAAAGTATCACTTACCCAAAAAGAAGGTGAAGCATTAAAGATTCAAACTGACCTGTAATGGACTGTAGATGTGCACATAACAGGGAGCAGGGGTGCGCTAATATATTGCTATGACCTCCCCATTGACAGAGCTTAACAGATCCTCCTGAATCACGCAGCTGAAAACTAACCACCTTTATTGGCATATTCTCGACCCCTATTGCTCATTTTTTAAAGCAGGAATCCAGATGGCAAGTGAAGGCGAGTGTACTAGTACTCGGCTCCGGCTCGCGGCAATACGCCTCGTATATCGGCACATATTTAGGCTCAGTGAGCTTATGCAAACACGCTTAATAATCAGGGCCAATGTCTAATAAAAACAGCAGCAAGTCAGATAATAACACCTTATCTCCTGCCTGACACATAAGATCATGTATTCCTTCCCGGCTAAACTATTTCTGCCCTGCTGCTTTAATTCATAACAATTTGATTCCTTTCAATTACTGAGGCTCAGAACCACATCACGCATAATTACAGCTTCTAGCCCTCCCAGCAGCCTTTATCTGCCTACATTGTCCAGAAAAGCATAAACAGTGCATTGCAAGTGTATTCATCCTACCCAATGATTGCTTTTATGGCCTTACAACCTGAAATTAAACTTTTTTGTGCAAAGTGTTGGGAAATGGAGAGAACGTATATTAACATCTCCAAGGTATGCTGGGGAATGTTAACATACACACTGGGATGGGAAGGGTTTACTTTAACCATCAATCATATATTAAGATCTCCAAAATACTCACTGTGCCAGATCTCCATACAATCTTCCAATGTTTAATATGAAGCTATTCACCCTCATGTTGAGATTTGTTCATAAAAAAGTAGCTACTTGTATCAGATTTAGAGTCATGGCTTACCTTGTCAAACACCCAGTTTCTTAGTATCAGGAAAGACTTACAGCGCAATTGTCCAGATTCATCAAATTAAATATTTTCACCAATCACATCAATGTATACAGTTTCTTTTAGAAAGTATTTGAGCTGCCAGGGAAAAATATTTAAAATATTTGATAAATTATGTAAGACTACTTTTACTGGAGACAAAACTCACATCTTAAAGAGTTGTTGTCATGTGTAGCCTTAGGAAAACTTCCTATGTGTTTCTATTATGAGAATATAGTTGTGAAGGTTTCTTGGAAAAAAGGTGTGCTTCATACCATCAATACTATTAGTAAACGAGTGAATGTTAGCTTCCCTTTCATTCATAGCTGCTAAGAACCAGATGATTATTTAATATGTCATGATATACAAAACCTTAGAATATGCTTTGATGTGTATTCTTACTCTTTGTTTTGATGTAAAATCAACAGCATTTTTTAGACAAATTTAGGAATCTCAGTCTGGTATTTATTTATTTATTTTATGAAAGGTTAAAATCTAATTGTTGTGTTTGTAGTTGTTGGTGGTAATAAAGTTATTGTTTGGTATCATGAATATGTGGCTGTAATCACCAATCCAGGAATGGGAAACTTTAGGTAATTGTTGGCACACACTTTAGATGCAGACACCATAGTCCTTTTTGGAGCACCAATCCCACCACACTGAAAACCTTCTCTGATTTGTTGCTGAGGGTGGATATGACAGGCCCTGATCATTTATCCAGAAAAGTATGCCAAATCATCCATTTTTTTGTCCCATTAGTCCATTACAGTGTCTAATCTTTTAATTTCCAACACTTCTGCAGCCACTATGATTGGAATTTGTTGACTATCATGTCCAAGGGGCTGCAGTTGGCCCTACCTGGTGTGGTTCTGCTGAAACTGGATGTGTTGGCAGAGACAAAATTGCTGGGGACTGAGGCATTTGGGAAGGTGAAGCACTGGTAAGCATCCTAAAGAAAAAGTATTTTCGGAGATGGATGCACAATGTTCGTTCACACCCTGTTTCCCCTATGATAAGGCACTGCCTTATATTTTTTGAAATGCCAAAATATGCCCTAGGTCTTATTTTCAGGGGGATGTCTTATTTTTCCATGAAGAAGACTACAGTACACATTTATTGTTGAAAATCACTCATGATCACTCATGCGCTCACTCTGTGCCATTCATTGTCCCCTTCTGTTCACTCTGTGCCATTGATTGTCCCCTTCTGATAACTCTGTGCCATTCGTTGTCCCCTTCTGATCACTCTGTGCCATTCATTGTCCCCTTCTGATCACTCTGTGCCATTCATTGTCCCATTCTGTTCACTGACTCACTTTTTTTTGGCTTCTACAGCCGGGTAACAGACTCCGTTAGGGCAGGGATCAGCAGCTTGCTTGTCCTTTGAAGTTACTTTCAGTTTCACTCTGCACTGCAGCCACAATCGAGGAGTCACACAGAGGCACACAGTGGCAGGTATTGGTGGGTGTCTTATTTGCGGGGGTGCTTTATTATAATTTTTTGAGCAAAAATCGGGGGGTGGCTTATTTGATGGGGATGCCCTATCATCGGGGAAACAGGGTATTAGCTATGTTTTTCCATCCTTTTAGAAGGGAGCCTCTTCTATACCTAACATGCAGCCTTAATAAGTTGCCTTCGTCCTGGTTCAAGGAAATTCAAAGTCAAAATACAAGGTCAAAAGTGCACTTTGTGAAGTGTAGAACCTGCTGAAGTTGGTGTAGACCTTTATTCAACACATTGCTGGTCCACGTAGACCTGGCTACACAATGAAAATGTTAGGAAAGTAGAGACAATACAAGTTATGTGCTTGTACAGTGTAGAGTTGACTTAGTGTGAAAACTAATGGTGGCTTGGTATCTTCCAAAGGTAATGGTAAAGGAGCTGTCTTTCACTACTTTGCAAGGCAGGAACAGTACCACCAGTAAGTTAGTAAGAAGTACATTCCATTGGAATGCCAGTGAATGCCCGTGAACATACTTAGGGACAACGGATGGCTGATGACTACAAGATGAAGAAAGAGCAGGAAGAGAAGACAAAGTGTGAAGACAACTCTTTTTGTACATCTGTATAAAATGTTTTGTTGTAATGATGACTGAAACCCAGCAGGAGCCACAGTAGTAGCATCAGTAGTAACAGTGCCAACATTTGATTTTTTAACCTTTCAAGAACTGGTTGTAGGATAAGAAGAATGAAATAGGGATTGCTGGTCTGGAGTTTCTTCCAGATTGGCAGATGATACTTCATTATTTGCTGGATGAGGGGAGATTCTGAATAGGGATTGAGTGTTTGGCTTGACCAAAACTTTCAAAGCTTTTTTGAGATGGAGCCAAAATAGCGATCTACAAATATGCAGTTCTACTATTAGTTTTTAACGTAATACCCCCCCAAGTAATTTGGAGGAAGATGCTGCTAAATACCCTCTAATCCTGGCTTTACATGTTATGCCATACTACAATAATGACTACAATATACATATTGACTGGATGAAGTAACAGGAAGTGCAAATCCATTTGTTTTGATTTGGATTTGCATACTTAAGGGCAGTTTCAAGTATCTTCTGTTCTTTTTTCTTCAAAAAACTACTTAGATTACAGGGGGAAATTAGTTCCTGCTGGGGTATTCAGACATACCGTGTTTCCCCGAAAGTAAGACCTACCCCGAAAATAAGACCTAGCACTTTTCCCCCAGAATTTGTAAGGGGAATTTGGGAATATGGTGTTTTTTTTTCATTAAAAAAAGTATATAAGACCTACCCTGAAAATAAGACCTAGTGTGTTTTTGGAAGCCCAAAAAAATATAAGACAGTGTCTTATTTTCGGGGAAACACGGTAGTTCCTGCCTATACAGAGATGTGGTGCAGAACAAGGAGTAGTAGGTCAATAATGGGAAACTCATAGGAGACCATGGACATACTGCTGAAATATCATTTGCTCTGTTTAGCTTGGATTTGGGCACAGCTTCTATACTCCAGGACTTTAAATGGCAACCCCTAAACAATAGATTGTTTTTGTATGGTATAGGCCCTCCACAGCTGTGCCTGGATTCTCGCTTTTTTGTGACACTTCATCATAAGCCCCAAGAGATTCAATGAATTCAGTTTACCAAAGGGAGTATGCTGGATTGTTATAGATACGTCACCCCATTACTCCATTTATTGTACCAAATTCAGTGTGTACAGCAGGGCATATTGGAGGGGAATATAGTATAGTATGATTTACCTTTCCTCCTTCCAACCAATGGGTCTCCTCGGCTCAGTTATTGCCTGCCTCTAGCCATTTGTGTTTTCCTGCAGCTGATGCAATTCTGTCTTGTTTTAGGTTCCTGCCCTAGCCCTCACTTAGCCCAAGATATCACAATAAGGCTGTATGCAAAGAGCAAACCCAGAATAAGTAGAATGACAATGGTAGAGAGACTCGTAGGACACGCAAGCAGAGATTGGCTAAGCTGAAGACAGGCCTTATCTGTTTTTTTGAGAAGTATGCTTTACCAATGCCATTCTAGTATACTCCTCTGTGCACATTAGGGGGTAAATAGTGGTGTGATTAGGGGGGGGGAGGCCAGGGACAATCTGAAATCTTAGCAATAGGGCTTCACATAGGAGGTATATACATGTTCAGGCTTTAGAGAGAACCTAAGAATACATTTTATTTAAAAAAAAAATGACCCAGAGTTTAGGTACTCATCAATACACATTAAAGTACAATAATCGACCAGTGCTAAGACCTTTCTCTCTTGTTGATCAGTCTAACACTACAGCCCCGAATTTGTTTATTGATGCCTAGTGCTTCTCTGATCATGACACTGATATGAGAGTCTGTCTCTGACCCAAGATAATGGTTAGATCACTCCCCTAGGAATGTGACAATGCTTGGGTCTTGGATATCAGGCCTGATGTCATTATAAGGTGACTAACACAACCTTGATGTTTTACTGATGGATTAGCAAAGTACTCAATCTTTATTTTAAACACACACTATACTATTAGTGATACTAGTGATAGATCTATATTGTGAATACATCAATTATGATTTTATTTTGTCTAAAATATGTTTTCTGGAATTTCTTTCCGGTTTTATGATAATTATATAACATTTAGGGAAAAATATACAACCCAATAAGGCAGCACCGGAGCACAATATGGCAAATACCTCCACAGCCACCATGTATTTCCCTCTGGTGCTCAGATAGGCCGGGATCATGGCAATCCACACACTGCAGAACACCAGCATGCTGAAGGTGATGTACTTGGCCTCATTAAAACTGTCCGGTAATGTCCTCACCATGAAAGCCAGAACAAAACTTACAGCTGCCAGAAGCCCCATATAACCCAACACAGAGTAGAACCCAACAACTGATCCTTCATTACACTGAATGATGATCTTGCCAGGATAGGAGTCCATGTCATACTCTTGGTAGGGAGGAGACACTGACAACCAAATAACACAGATCAGTACTTGGACAGAAGAACTGATTAAGACTACAGAATTAGAAATCTTCTCTCCCACCCACTTCCTCCATACACTGCCAGGTTTCAAGGCTTTGAAGGCAATGCAGACTGTGATAGTCTTGGCCAGAACAGAAGAGACAGCGATGGAGAAGAAGATCCCAAATGATATTTGTCTCAACATGCAGGTTATATCCACAGGACGACCGAAGAACAAGAAGACACAGAGGAAGCTCAGCAAGATGGCGGTCAGGAGGATAAAGCTCACAGTCCTGTTATTGGCTTTCACAACTGGAGTGTCCCATAGTAAAAAAAATAATGTCATTATAAAGACAGTTAAAACAGAACATAATAAAGCAGTTCCAATAAAAGCCTGTGTCATGATGTCTGTCTCATAGGAGAAATATTCATGAGTTTTGAGGATACATCTGACTTTTTTCTCATCTGGCCATTGGTCATCGGGACATTGGTGGCAGGTGTCACTGTCTATTAGAAAACAAGAGAAATATGGTACACATTTTTAAAATAATTTAACAACTTGAAAATTGCATTTTATTTTTATTCACTATAGGATATGAATAAATGAGTCAATGTCCCGATTTAATTGGACAAAACCTTGAAGGAGGGGTGGTTCTCGACGACTGTCATGAATAGCTCAAGTCCTCATAGATAATCGCGAGATTGGGCCTGATTTATTAAAGTTCTCCAAGGCTGGAGAGGATACAGTTTCATTAGTGAAGCTAGGTGATCCAGCAAACCTGAAATTTCTTAAAAGTAATTTGATATTTGTTAGCAAAATGGTTTAGTCCTTTATCAAGTCTATTCCAGGTTTGATGTGTCACCCATGTTCACTGATGAAAGTGTATCCTCTCCAGTCTTTGAGAGCTTTAACAAATCAGGCCCTGTATCTCAATCATGTGATCCCTGTGTCAGCTCTAATATATTAACTGGGCTGGAGGCTTCAAGTCCTCAAGCTGCATTCTAAATGTTGTGGTACTCACTGGTGGGATTGTGAACCCTTCATATTGCTAGCATATTTGGCTGGAGTGTGAACAAGGTGGACAGTCTATGAAACCACCTGTGACTTCACCAGTGCACCCCACAAGGGATAATAGAGCTAGGCAGAAACTGAGAGAAATACACAGTGAAGCTTGAAGATCAGAGATGGTAATATTCTTCTCATTCAGATAGCATCTTGTTGCCTGACGCTTTCTAATATTGGGAAGATCCATGACTGGACAGAACATGGAGAGCCAGCATCGTTCAAGCCTCCTTTCTGAACAGCCATGGACACATTCTTTGGGGTGTGCTATCGCATGACCTGGGTGTGTTATCTCAAGTATCTTATCGTCTGAGGACCACCCCAGGAAAGGAAGACCAAGAGTTACTTCTGCTGCAGAAGATAAGTTCTTTAGAGTTACAATATCAACTGTTCACATTAGACTGTGTAGGTCACCTTGTAATCAAATTAGTGGAAAGAAGCCACTACTTAACAAGAAAAACAAGAGGAAAATAAATTAGTTGGGACAAAAAACACAAGAAATGAACATTAGGCCAGGGGAAATCTGTACTTTGGTCCTATGTGTACAAATTTGAGATTTGTGGATCTTCCTGCCATGTCTTGTCTGTTAGACACAGACAAGGTGAGTGGATCATTTCTAAATGTTTAGTTCCTATTGATAAGCATGGAGGAGGTGTGGTGGTGTTATTTTGGTGATATTGTTGGTTATTTATTCAAAATTCAAGGCACACACCAACTGTAAGTCCTTTTGTTAAATCATTATAGATATATTGTATTCCTTCCAAGAAACCATGTTTCAATATGTATAGTGTATTGAACATTTATCGATTTTCTTATTCATGTATGATCTTCAATTGAAATATTATTTTTAGTAATAACAGCATAATAATATATATTTTTGTAGTATTGTTATTCAAGTCTCGTTGTCCCCTGAGGAAGCCAATTTGGGTGAAATGTGTCGGAATTGAGACTCCCCATTTTTGTATGGTTATACATATGGTAACGGTTATTATTAGTTCTATGCATTATCTGATATGCTCCTCTAGAACCTGTTTCATGTTTTTTTTAGATGTATATTTATACTGAGTAAATTTGAATAATAAAAGGTAAAATTTTATCTATATCTGTGGATGTGCCTATAAAAAGTCTTACTTTTCTTGCCTCTTTCATTACCCTATCCCTTTGTACAAGGCACACGTAACCAGCATACCTACCATAACATTCTGCAACGGCATGCCATCCCAGCTGGATTTCGGCTACTATCCCAGGCTACTTGAGGACAATCAGGACTTTTGGACCAAGACTGATTCAGTCTGATTGCTCTCACAATAACCCAACTAAACCCAACAAGCGACAAATTAGACTGCAGAGTAAAAGTCAAGCAGCCAAAAAGTGCTCAGAACATCTGGGAACTTCTTCAAAACTCATCAACGGATGTATGCACTGACATCATCAGGAATTGCCGAGGGACGCGTACACGAACGTCGAGTACTTGCGTACATCCATGCAAAAAGCGTTAAATTTTTTGCATGGAAATTTATTTTAGACTGTAGGCTATACCCGAAATATGTCCAAAATTTATTAAATTTAATAATAAACTTTAAAACAAAAAATGTATAAAACATTATAAAAAAAATACCGTATTTTCTGGCGTATAAGACGACTGGGCGTATAAGACGACCCCCAGCTTTTCCAGTTAAAATATAGAGTTTGTTGCACTTAAAAAAAACAGTAACAAACAAAATTTTTACTTTAAATAATTGAATTGTCTACCCTTCTATGTAAAGTAGTCACACAGCTCCACCTAGTGGCTGATTTGTAAATCACAATATTATATAACACGTATATAAATACATCTATACCGCATGGCTCACAGCGTTCCCCCGAAGCTCTCTGACACTGTCTGACTCTTGGTAACCCGAGCTCAGATCTTCTCCCCGTTCAGGGTAAAGCCGGGTCCCTCCACCATGGTGTCACTCCCTATGTGCAGCACCCAAACAGATGATTCAAAATGTGGCAGCAAAAGAATACTAAACAACCAATGGCGAGCTTTCATTTGCTGACAACCAGGAAGTACTGAAACTTTCTAACTTTCTCATTGGTGCGCTTACAGCAGCTTGTATGTAATTGGTAAGTACCCGGCCTGAAAGACGACCCCCGACTTTGGCACAGATTTTTCAGGGTTAAAAAGTCGTCTTATACGCCGGAAAATACAGTAGTGTGTAATGTAATTGTACAGTAGCTTATAAAATATATATATAATACAATTATATATATATTATATAAAGATTTCTTTGTATTGGACTCAATACAGCTTTTTTGTATTGAATCCAATACAAAATGATTTAAATTTCCCGCCCCGCCTCCAGCCCGCACTGACGCATGCACTGACGTCACCAGGAAACCCTGGAGATCGTCACTGCACATGCTGGGAGAAGACAGGAAGATGTCTCCCGAGGAGCTGCGGGGACAAGGTAAGTGTTTTTTTTTTCAGTTGTGCGATTGTCATACAACGTTGTATGACAATCAGATTGCACTGTAACGCTTGTTTCTATTTTTAGCTACCCCGAACCTGATACAGGGTACACGCTTTTAGCAAGTTTTCTTACCCCAAACCAGGTTCGGGCTAACCACCCAGGAGGTTAATAAATAAAAATGTTATTTAAAAAAATAAACAACATGTTGAAAATAATAAAAAATAAGGAAAAAAAAACACAAAATGGGCAGGTGTGTTTAACCTTTTCATTGGTTGGATTTAACCCTTTTTAAGTTTTTATTTGTTGGTGTTTATTACCTGTTACATTGGAGATCTCCCCACTGGAACAAGGCACACAGTGATGGCAGCAAACATGGAGCGAAGCTTTCTTGGATCCCGGAAGACATGGTTTACTGCACCGAGCTTGGGGAAACTGATTGGAAACATTTTTTAGACAGGATATGAATTTACTTTACACAGGAAAATAATTTGTGGAAGAATGTATAAGTATACACATAATGTAACACGTACCCTATATTTTATATTGGCACAAATTGAGTACAACCATGAGAATGGTGCTCATTTGGTGATGTCTGGACTATGGAGTAGGGTTGCACAAAGGAAACCTTTTCTTTCAAAGAAAAAACCTCCAGGCCTGCCTAAAATTTCCAAACAGATACATCATGTCTTCCAAAAACCTGTGGGAAAATGTGTATGATCTAATAAAGGGACCAGGGTTGAACTTTTTGGCCACAATTTCAAAAGGTATGTTTGGAGAAAAAAACAAAACTTTGCATCACCAAAGAACACCAAGGCCATTTCCTGATCCCCATAAGCTCTTGAGACTTCGCTGGGAGACATAGCAGGTCCACACAGGTAGTTCTGGAGATCCAGAATACATGTGCACGTACCTCATGACACCAGTGTTCCTCCTGCTCCTGTACAGCACCTGTATTGACAATAGCACTAGCAAAATGCAAGACTTGTTTGCATGATTGTTTATTATTGCCCTCCTTATTGGTTTAATTTGCACAAAAGTAGGTGAAAATGGTTAACAATTACTAAACTTCCTTACGGGCCAGAATGATATAGTTTATTTCTTTGAGTGTTACACTATTCTGATTTAGTGTTCCCATAATTTTTGTTGATCAGTGTCTAAACAAATATATAAAATACAAACCAATACACAAAAAAAAAGATTATTGAAAATTAATTCTGTGAAAAAAAAAAACAGGATCATAGATGGAGCTGGAAAGAAGAAGCACTGAATAAACCAACAGGTGTACAGGAAATGCTCAGCAGAGCTAGGGGGCTCGGCACTAGTGGAGACATGTTGCATAAATGCTGAGTGCTATGCATGAGCTAGCTAAATAGCCAGGGATGATTAAGAGGCTAATTCCTGATTGGCTGGCGGGATGGGAGAAACTGAAATTGAAGAGCAGGTGCGAGTCAGAACTGCCTGCATGGAGAGAGGTGCCTGTGCTTTAGCAAAGAAGAGATAAATGTGATATTACCCCCCTTTAACCAGGCCTCATCCGCTGAGGGGAAAAAAAGGGGAAATCGAAAATGGAACTTCTTTGCAAGAAGAGAAGCCGACACATCTGCAGCTGGAACCCACGATCTCTCCCCTGGACCAAAACCTTTCCAATCAATCAGGTACATAAGCTTCTAGGTAAAAATTTTGGAATAAAAAATTTGTTGGGCTTCGTATTCCTGAGAAGAATCGGGTACAGGAGTAACCAGCGGAGGGGGACGAGAAAAACAATTCAGAACCAACAGTTTACCCAGAGACACACGGAAAGCATTGGGCAGTTTAAGATGTGGGGAAAGAAGTAACTTGTAACAAACTGGGTCAGCCTTGCCAGAAATGGCTTGGGGTCCAATGAAATGTGGACCAAACTTCAGAGAAGGCAACAAATATTTCTTGTGGAGACCCAGACTTTGTCCCCGGGTTGGAGAAGATGTGCCTTACGGCGACGCCAATCAGCAAGCTTCTTGTAACAAGAAGCTGACTGCTTTAGGTTGATGTCCCTTTGCAGGGCACTGAGTGTGGGTACATCGGCAGAGCAGGGTATAGGAGACGGGAGGTGAGGATGTATGCTGTAGACAACATAGAATGGGGATTCTTTGGGTTTGGTACTAGCATGTTTTTTGGGGGTGAACTCCACCCATGCTAGCAGTACTACCCAGGCATCATGGTGAGCAGATACAAGGGTTTGAAGATATTGCTCCAAGGCCTGATAAACTCACTCCGTCTGCCCATTAGTCTGCGGGTGATAGGCTTAGGAGAACTCCGCAGGGATGTCCAGGGATTTGCAAACAGCCTTTTCAAAAGAGAGAGGTAAATTGAACCCCATGATCTAAAACTATATGAATGGGCATTACGGATGAAATATGGCACCAACACAGCTGCTGAGGGTAAAGGAGGAAGGGGTACATAATGGGTCATTTTTGAAAAATTGTCCACGACTACCCAAATGACCGTACATTTATTAGAAGGTGGAAAATCTATATTAAAATCCTGCGACAGGTGACACCTTGGGAATAGGCAGGGGAAGAAGTGGTCCTGCTGTAGCACAGGTAGATGTCTTTGTCTGATTACATACAGCACAGGCCTGGAAATAGTCTTTTACATCCTTATGAAGGTTAAGCCACCAGTAGAGAAACTTCTGTGAACACCCGGGTGACCAGAAAGAATCATGTGCCCAACGTAATATTTTGTTGCAGGGTTGAGGAGGCACCAAGGTTTTACCAGGGGGAATAGCAGATTCCTGAACGGAGGTCAAGCTAAGGATATAAAGCTGGTGGAATGATAAATTCTGGCTGAGCAGTGGTCTCGGAATCATGTGGATCAAAGGAGTGGGAGAGAGCATCAGCTCAAGAATTAGCAGGACTAGGTTTAAAGGTAATCACAAGATAAAAACAGGAGAGGAACCAAGACCATCAAGCTTGCCAGGGGTTGAGGCAACTCATGGGCAATGAGCTCCAGTGGGGTTCTGGTGAATAATAGCTCCCACTCCAACAGAGGAGGCATCAATTTTAATAGAGAAGGGCTTGGAAGCATCTGGCCTAACCAGAGCTTGGTCAGAAAGAAAAGCTTGCTTCAAGGTATGAAAGGCATCTATAGCCTCAGAAGGCCAGTTCTTGGGGTCAGCATCCTTCTGGGTCAGTGCAGTGATAGGAGCTACCAGTGTGGAGCAATTTGTGATGAATAACTAATAGTCAGTAAACCCCAAGAATCACTGAGGAACCCTAAGGCCGTCGGGTAGTGGCCAGTTGGAGATGGCCGTAACCTTCTCGGGATCCATGGAGAGACCCTCCTTGGAAACAATGTAGCCCAGGGAGGGCACCTGTGAGCTTACAAACAGATTTCTGCCTTAGTATATAGTTAATTGTCTTTGAGCCATTGTAAAACTAAGCGGAAATCAATATGTCGCCTAGATAAATGACAATGCTGTTGTATAACAGGTCACAAAATACACTGACAAAGTGTTAGAAGACAGCCAGGTAAATACAGAGATTGAAGGGCATCAGTGTCTCTAGTGGTAAATGCTGTCTTCCAATTGTCCTCCTCCTTCATCCGGATTAGGTTATAGGCACCTATAGGAGGTCTGGTTCGATGAGGACCTGGGCCCCACAGAAACGGTCAAAGAGCTCAGGGATAAGCGACAGTGGTTCCTAATTGTGATGGCATTTAGACCACAACAGTCAATACATGGGTGGAGATATCCATCTTTCTTTTGAACGAAGAACATCCCTGCATCAGCATATAATTCCCCTCTGTAGATTTTCCTTAATGTATTTGCTCATGGCTTTGGTCTCAGGGAGACTGAGGGGGTATACCCAACCTCTGGGAGGCGTAGAATTTGGAGCGAGGTCAATCGCACAGTCAAAGGACTGTAGGGGGGGGAAGTTCCTCA
The DNA here is from genome assembly GCF_032062135.1 of Pyxicephalus adspersus. Classification (NCBI taxonomy): domain Eukaryota; kingdom Metazoa; phylum Chordata; class Amphibia; order Anura; family Pyxicephalidae; genus Pyxicephalus; species Pyxicephalus adspersus. Next base: position 154,524,669 of record NC_092860.1, read on the forward strand.
GCCTTGCAGTTGGAGAAGACATCTTGAAAGTCCGTGCACTGGGAAGGGATGGAAGAAACAACATCCAATTTGGAGAGAGCAGCTTGAGAAGCTTGAGCTTGATAAAATAACTGGAAATCCCAGGATGACTGCAAATGAGGGTGAAGAAGGAAGGTTATGGTCTCATGATGAAGTACACCTACTGACATTTCCATGGGCAAAGTTTGGAAGCAAATTAGTTCACAGGACAGAATGGTACAACCCACCACAGAGACATGTAGGGGTTGAGACAAAGGCTCTTAAGGACAGGCACAATCCTGAAGAAGAGTGACCTAGAATGCCCCCCTTAGAGCATACTAGGCACTGCAATTTCCTGGCTTCTGTGGACATAGTTTAATAAGATGTCCTTTTTGTCCACAATAGGTGCAGAGACCTGTAGATAAGCACTAGGACCTTTCTTCTGAAGACAGACAGAAACTGCCCAATTGCATTGATTCTTCTGGAGAAGGAGAAACAGAAGGGAATGGAAGTTCCAGAGGCCGCTGGAATGCTACTCAAAAACTAATATCGATCTGGGTGTCCAGGGAGATCAGTTCATTCAGAATGGCGGGGTTTAGTTTAGCTGCCAGTGTACAAAATTTAACGGCAAACTGTCCCACAGTACGCGACCCCTGCCTGATACAGAGGCGCAAGCTGGTTCATCCAAAAGCCTCCTAAAGAGGCTCAGGAAGACTTCAATACCACAGGTGACTGTATCCTTTCTTTCCCTGAGGGGAGAGGGCCAAGCCAAGGCTTCTCCAGAAAGTAAGGAGTTAAAGTATGCTACCTTAGTGCAGTCAGTGGGGAGATTTTATGGCTGAAGCACAAAGTGAATGTTATACAGTTTGATGATGCCACATGAGGTCTTGGAATCCCCAGAGAATCATCGTGGAGGAGGCAGGTTAAGCACAGAGACCAATACTATAGTAGGAAACTGAGTCAAGGCTGGAGGTTCATCAGGTGCACCGGAGGGGGCCAGAAGCTGATTTTGAGTAATAAGTAGTGAGCACATGAAGCTGCCTTGGGGAGACAAGGCCACTAGGGGGCGTTACGGCTTGGAAAAAAGTGGTGTGAGCCCCGAGAAGGGCCGAGGCAACCTTGTTTTCTACAGAGCCTCTAGTGGTGGGGATATTGCGCTGCTGGTTATTGCCAGGTTGCGGTCCTTGGGCACACCAGTGTGGGCGGAAAAGACACAGGGTTCCAAATCCCTAAGCAGAAGAATTGTCAAGGAGCGCCGGGGTCAAGAAAGGCAGCAAGCAAGGAAGGTCAGGTCACAAGGGAGGAGTCAAACACCAGGAGATCCGGGAATAGATACCAGTGACACAGGGGCCACTGAAGACACATGGAACACAGGAGACACTGGAAGCAACAGGAGGCACAGGTAACACAGCAATATCCACAGACAGAGAGGAACACTGAAATATCACAAGGGAGTGAGCTGAGAAAAACGGACTGGGCAACAAGGGGTTAACACATGAGCTGGACAGAGAAAACACTGAATTAGGCAACATATGTACCAGAACTTGCTCAATAAAGTTTGGGGCTTGGCACTAGTGGTGACATGTTGCACTAATGCTAAGTGCTGTGTCTGAGCTAGCTAAAAACCAAGGGTTGATTAGGAGGCTATTTTGTGTTTGGCTGGCTAGCTGGGCAGAACTGATAAAACTGAATAGAGCAGTGAGAAAGAGGTAAGTGTGGCAACCAGTACCAGAACCATATCCCAGTGTCATTACTCATTAATCATTTCCTGATCATTACCTGAGGAATTTTTGCCCCTATAATATGAGTCACTCTTTGCTTTGGTTAAGGGTCTACAAGTTACAATGAATATTTACTACAAACTACCAAAACTAAAAGACAAAAACTACTATTACAAACAACAAAAAGTAAAAAAAACATACATACATTACTTTAAAAAAATATGTTAATGGTCAGCACATTGAAATTTCCAGCCTTATAATTGGCCTTAACCAGTACTAGAACCATATCCTAGTGTACTCAACATTTCCTGGTCATATAACAAAATAATGATGTCAAATTAGCCCCACACCAAAAAAATTGTAATTTGGTTGCCCTCCACAGGAATGGTTTAATCATCTCAATTCTCTTCCTCAGTGTTAGCACAGTCCTCACCTTCTTCCTCACTTCAACCTGTTATACCAGTAAAACACTATCATTCAAGCCTGTGACTTACCTTGTATGCTAAGGGACAGAGTGCTCCTAGTCTAGCCCAACATTATCATATCAACACTCTGTAATGGCATTTATCTGACCTGATCAAACATTGATGTACCCCCCGCATTTAAACTGCTAAAAAAGTGTCTCAGAAAGCTCATCTCAGGCTTCCCAAGCCACAATAAGACATTTGGGAAGAGGAGGAAAACAAGGAACCAAAATATATAAAAATGATGGTCATCAAATGCAGCAATCAGAGAGTCACCCATCGTGTTGGGGTTGCACGGGCCTTGATATCTAGTTTCCATAAGAGAAATGTCCTGGTGGAACCTCTCCCCTTGTTCATCACTCACATCATCCACATTTTGTGGGAAGAAGTCCAGATGGGAATGTAAGAATTACATTTTAGGTTACATTCCGGTGCCAAGTTGTATTGCCAAGTATTTTGTTAGCATGTTGTTGACGATTTCAGCATGGTTTTCAGCTCGCTGGTTGCCCAGACAGTTTTGTGCAACTAACACAAATGAATTTCAAGTAGCAAGTTCAGTGCGTTGAGTTTGTCTCTGAATGTGACATCATTCATCAAATTGCGGATTTGGGGACCAACAAAAATGCCTGCATTCAGTTTAGCATCAGTTATAACTTTTCCAAACTTGTCCTTCATATACTAAAAACACATACCATCCTAATTCATTGCAATGACATAACTTAAAACCTGTGTGTGATAGGCTAATTCTGAGTTCAGGTTTGGAATCAGCACACTCAATATCATGTAAATCACTTGTGTTATTTCCCGTAGCAAAATCGTTGTCGTGCAGTGTAATGATTTAACACAAAAAATTGTCATTTTGCTAAAGCTCCTATAATTTGTGATTATGAATCTGAGAACCTAAGCAGCAAATTTGATCTAGGCAAACAATCTCTGCCACTGAAAACCCATGAACCTAGATCATTCGCCTCCATGTTCCAACCAGAACTATTCCAAACTAGGAATCTGAGCTATCTAAATTTTACCTGACAATATTATAACTGTCATTGGCTTTTTCAGCCAATTTGGCCACCAGACGGTGATGGTTGCCATGGTCTATGACATCAATAATAGTCTACAGTTGTCCAATTGCTCAGCTGGCTTATCCAGACTAAGGCAGATGTCATAGTCTGCTAGCCAAATTGTCTGAATCAGCACACTCAAAATCATGTAAATCACATGTGTTATTCCCAGTAGCAAAATCGTTGTTGTGCAATGTTTTTGAAGAGGACATGTATGAGTATCTAAATAATCAAAACCCAAAAATACCAACATTTTATGCCCTCCAAAAAATACATAGACTTAAGGAACCCACCAGGGTGACCTAAAGTCTCCAGCATTGATAGCATATCATCTAATGCTGGTCAATGCATAGACGAATATTTAAGACCTTTTGTACAAGCCTTACCTTCATATCTGAAGCATACCAAGGAATTGTTAAAGGCTATTGACGGATTGAGTATCCCACCAGATTTCTTTATGGTTGCTATTGATATTGGGGTGCTATATTGTAGAATCCCTCATGATAAAGTTTGTATTATCTTTCCTTTCATGAATCTTGAATCGAAATATATTCATGTTTAACAACACCACGTTCCTCCCGGTGCAGGGGGTGTCAATGGGGACAGGATGTGCCCCAACGTATGCCAACCTGTATCTGGGGTGATGGGGAAAAAAACATTTCCAGTGAGGCCCTCACAATGTACCTCCGCCATCTACTTTTGTGGCAAAGGTACATAAACAATGGCGTCATCATTTGGAATGGTACGGAAGAGGCTTTAACCTCCCTAGAGTTTTAATTCCTTCCAAATTTACATGCAAAATACGGTACAGTTTTTTGCACGGAAATTTTTTTTTCATTGTTGGCTATAATTTTTAGGCATAACTCACTGATATTTAATACATTTAATGAACTTAATAATAAACTTTAAATAACAAAACACAAAAATCTGTTAAAAAAAATAAAAAAAACATTTAAACATGTAATATAACTGTAGAGTAGCATATATGATAAATATATTATATAAAAATAAATATATTATATCAATATTGCTTTGTATTTGACTCAATACAGCTATTTTGTATTGAATCCAATACAAAATTATTTGAAAGTCCCGGCTGCACCGACGCATGTACCAATGTCACAGGAAACCCCGTAGATCAAATCTGCACTTCACGGCTGGAGGATCGGAGGAGGCAGACGTGTCCCCAGGATCTGCTGTTACCAGCAGGACGCTGAAGGACAGCGACAGAACAAGGTAAGTGGGGTTTTATCCTGCTTTTAGGTACCCCGAGTCAGACTCGGGATTACCGCTAGGGGGGTTAAAGGAGTTTTTTTCAAGTTGCAGGTCATTCATTCAATTTGGCTTTTACATTGCAATATGATAGGATGAGGATTTCCTTCTTGGATGTTGAAATTATGGGAATCATATGTTGATCACCAATCTTTATCGTAAACCAACGGCAGGCAATACCATTTTGTCTGCAACCAGTGCACACCTTACCACTGCAGACAATACTCTCAGTATTTGAAAATTAAAAGAAACTGTTCCAAGACTGAAGACTTTGAATTTGCAGCCAAGAATGTACAACAGAGGTTGTCAAAATGTGGATATAGTAAAAAAAATCTTAAAAAAAGCTTATAACAAAGTAAGGATGCAAGCTAGATCAGAGGTTTTTTTTTTAAATCTAAGCAGTTACAACCACTTGAAGACCATCAAATGAATATAATTACAAAATATTCCAACCCACATCAAAAGGTTAAAAATATTTGTAAGAAGTTTTGGCCTTTGCTAGTGGGTGATCACACCACCATATCCTAGGTTTATGTATAGAAAATGACCTTCCCTCAAGAAAAAATTACTTCAGAGCCACTTTAGGGATAACGAATTCATAAACCCATTTGAGGGGGATCACAATAATACATTCCCTTAAAGAAGTTGTAATCAGTGCAGTTGGATTTTGACAGAAAAAGTTATTAAAAGAATCCCTAAAGGCATTAAATCTCACGTACGGAAGCACGTCAACTGTAATTTATTATTATTTATTTGACATTGTGTGATTGTGGGTGTTAATACGCTGGAAAGACTAAAAGAAATTTGAGTAAAAATAATCTATGAACACATGTATACGATTACAAAGGGTAGGAAATTGACACTATTGAGTGTCCAAATGAGCAATTTTCACAAATTTAATACAGGAGATTTAAAGTTTTTAGCTTTGGACCATTTAGAACCAAATCCAAGAGGGGGGAATTTGCATAATGAATTATTGAAATGTGAAACCAAATGGATTTATCGTTTAAACGCTACTGGATTTCCGGGACTATTATTAACGATATTATCCGTTTTAAGCCCCTTCTATAAATTTGAGAAGATAGGATGGGTCCAGGTTTAGAACAATTCAAGAAACTTGATATGAGGAAGTAAAGAAGAAGTTGCAACAAAGAATTCTGTAGATATTGGGTAATTGGGGAGGGGCAGAGTGGAGTGGGGATTGGGGGAAAGGGGGAAGAAAACATTTTTTTTTTCTGTAAATGGTCAATATAAGCCCGTCATTTGGGACAATATAAATTTGTAAATATTATGGATTAATAAAAAAAATTGATTTGATGTTTAACAATGAAAAATGAAATATATTGTATTACAAGATTTGATATGTTTGTATAAGTAGGTTTGTATTGTCTTTTGGTCATGTATAGGTATTGGTGATTAATAGATCATGTATATATAAATGAATTGAGTTAATGGTAAAAATACATAGTATGTATCACATATGAAATTATGGATGTGTAAGTAGGATGGTATTGTTCCCGGATCATGTGTATGTATAAATATATATATCAATGATATAATGAATTGGTATTCGATTATGTACACTTTGAGAAATGCCCGATCTTGGATAACTGGATATGCAATTATGCTATTATAAGATTGAAATGTATGTCATTGGTTTCTATCTCTGTATGGTGCCCGCCTGGAATGACATGATAGTTGCTATGCTGCACATCAATACTACAATCAAAGATAGAGCTATATGTAAAGTCTATGAATGGCCATCTAGCAGAGTTGTCTGATTTTAATAAGTCATGAGCTGAATGATTGGTCCCAGTGTGGGTTTATTACTGTGAAACTATGTGAAATCATGTGGGTGTGGCATACGTCCACACACATCGTATGTCCTTACACATGGGATGGGGTAGCCCCTCTATGGGGGTGGGAATACACTCCCCCTACCTATGATGTAATCATAATATTACCGATATCGTCCTGATCCTTAAACCAACACAGATGTGCTAGGGGGCGTGTGCTATTCCTGAAAGGGGGATGTGGCTACTTGCCATATGGGACTTCACAATCAAGCAATCATTATGATTGCCCTGTCAGCAATAGGGAAGCCATGCAAGATGACTAGAGCCGAACACTAAGTAGGTAGGAGCAGACTTGTTTAAAGGCATTAAATTTTTATTATGGCTGTTGAACATATTTGTAACTTCATTTTTCTATTTCTGATAGTGGCCGACATTGATTATATGTATGAATAAATTAATACAGGTTGACAATCGAAAATCCTGCGTTCGATAATCCAGGTCCTTCAGTTTCCCAGCATGAATTTGGGATCGCATTTTCAATACAAGGACTGCATTACACTGTTTGGCCACTAATGTTTTAATGGAGCTGTTCTGCAGAAACTGCTGTTAGGTCTTGTTTGCTAAACAAAATACACGCTGAAACGTCCCTGCTGCCTACTCCCTGGAACTGTGCCAGATGTCCATGGTGCTGCGAGAGGAAGGCTGCCTGTGTGTGAAGGTAAGTATAACTTTAAAAAAAATTTAGAATTTTTGAAAATCCGGCACACCTCAGGTCCAGAGGTTTCCGGATTTTTGATTTCAACATGTACCTGGAATGTAGAGTTTAGGATTGGTAAACTGTATGCAACCTATGTTGAACACTCAGGAGGATATAATCCTATAAATAGATGGTCACTTGGAGGAATTATTATACACATATATTCATCATTGTTTGAGGATACAGAAATTATAATAATTTTGAGCACTTATTAGGGAATCTAGGTTGATCTTAATCAGATCATGTAAAGGTGATGCTGATCTATTAGAAAAGGTATTACTTCAGGTTTTTGCTTCATCCTCTTGTTGTGCGGCTAGCAAACCATCTAGGTTATGGCAGTTTACATTTTGGAAACAGGAAAGCAACAATGTAAGTTATTATTGAGTTTGAATAAAATTGAGGTTGTACTGTTTTAAATATCAAGTATTTGGAAAATGGAGAAAAAGGCTTTTTGAAGCAACACTTCAGTTCAAAAATGCTTTTACTCAATAAAGAATACATTTCATTACTTTGTGCTGTACAAAGTCATCTGTGCTCAAAAACAGCGTAAAGTGTATTAGAATACCAATAGTACAATATTTTATGAGATCCTAGTTTTCAGTGTCTCTTTAACCTGACGTGTTTTGCCACTTGGCTTCTTTAGAGAATTTCTTTTGTAGACTTGTTCTAAACAATATAATAAAACGTTTGAAAAAGGAGAAAATTATGATGTGCGACATGGTATGCCAAGAATAGTATAGAAATACAATATATATATATATATACCTCTTTAAACTATTCACCATATTGCACACTTATCACTTACCTGAGTACCAAGAACCAAGTAAGTAACCAATTAGTTTTTCATTCATATATTTGTTTTAACTTTGAATACGCATTGTTCTGTACAAACAATTCCTTCTCCAAAAGTATTGAATTTAACTTATTTTGTAGGAAGCACAATATCTGAATTTGATTTCACAGATTTTTTATGTACAATATATGTACAGTCATGCATCAACTGTATTTCTATACCATTTGTTGGCATACTCTATTTCTATACCATTTTTTCATCAACTGTATTTCTATACTATTTTCGGCATGCCATGTCACATATTATAATTGTCTCCTTTTGGGACCTTTTGTTTATATTATTTAGTACAAGTCTACAAACAAATTACCTGATAAAGCCAAGTGGCAAAATGCGTGGGGTTAAAGAAAGACACTGGTTCTTGTTTTAGAAAAAACTTCTGTATGATTTACTACAGGTAGATATGATGGAAGTAAGAAGAAGAAAACATTTTTTGGGATCCTTTTTTCCTTTTGTATGGACACCTACCAATTAGGCAGGGGTTTGAAAACAGAAAGAAGATGCCTGTGGTAAATCATACAGAAGTTTTCTCTAAAAAGAGAACCAGTGTACACCTTTTTCTCACCAGGGTGAAAATGGGGAAAATGTTATGATGCTGTGTTAAAGAACGAGAGTTTTTGTTCTTCATTAATACCTTATACTGATCAAGGTTAATTTTGAAATTAGTATACCTGTTACAGTTGATGGGCCTCACTAGGGCGGCGGACACTGCTGAATCAAATGATGCCTATTTGACTTGTTCTTTATGGGCAGGTCTTTGTTCTCGATCCCTAAGATGTCTTTTTTTTTATTTTGGTGCTACTTGCCATAACAATGTCCGTACAAAAGTTTATTTGTTTACCCTCGTGTATCCATACCCACCCAAAATGCCCCTGCTATTCTACTCTTTTGATTCCGAGACTGGAGCCCTGGGGTTGAGCTGACCCCAGTGCCCCATTTTTAGCCACCTTTAATACCTTACAAAGTCAGTGAACATAATCAGTCTTAATGTGGAAGGTTTAAATTCCCCTGCAAAGAGATCAAAAGCATTTCAAGTTTTTCAAGGCAAACATGCAGACATTATTTGTCTATAGGAGATACATTTCTCTACAAACTCACCCTAAATACTTCAGTTCCCACTATCCATATATATTAATGGCAAATAGGTCAACCAGACAAAAAGAAGTTTTAATCCATATTAAATGTAATCTACCATTCACTTGCGATTTCAAATCAAAGACCCAGAAGAACGTTACATCACTTTAGTGGGCTTCTTAAGTGACTCCACCATGACACTGGTCTGCTACTATGCCCCCAATAGTAAGCAATTACCTTTTACCCGCAAATTACTACAAAAGTGTCAGGAGGGTAGAGTGATAATGTGTGCTGACTCCAATATGATGGTGCACTCTAACCTAGATAGGAGAAAGGTTTCATCTCCCCCACCATAGTGAAGCTAGACCAGGCACAAGGAGTGTTCCCTAAGAGTATGCAAAATCGCAATCTTGTAGACTGCTGGACAGAAATGCAGGATTATACCCATAATTCACATCCCCATAAGGTTTGGTCTAGGATCAACCACATATTTTCCTCTTCCCTCCTACCCCAGGTACTGGAGTGCAAACTCCTAGCGATTTCATGGTCAGACCATGACACACTGTCTCTCGTTCTCTACTTAGTGTGTAAACAAGTTAACAGTTGGACCCCCATTGATTCCCTTTTGAGCGATCCAGATGTATTAATCCTAATGCAAGAACAATTTAGGGATTATTTTTCTCGCAAAGAAACACAGGACATAACACAGTGATAAGGGGCATATTAATCCAACAAGCGTCCCGTAAAAAGAAAATGAGAAAGGCTGAACAGGTGGAACTGGAGCTCCGTTTCCAAACACTTACAGAACAGGCAAAATGCACCTCAGCTGCTATACTTAAGCAACTGGAGGTTATAAGGACGGAATTGGAACTGAGCCTCAACGACCAGGAGATTAGCACCTCCGCTGAGTTGGTAACAAATATTACCTGAAGGCAAAGCAGACACTACACTGGCTAATAGCCTCAGGCATATGACCAGAGCCCATAATTCAAATGTATACCCAATCATGGCCCTACTAGCAACCACCAAAAAATTTTGGAGGAATTCCAGGCTTGGTGGTGCATTATTTATGCCAACAGCGATACCGCCGCACCAAAAAAAAATTCTGTCCAATCTTCAGCTACTTTCTCTCCCAGAAAAGGTGCTAGAAATATGGAAGCAAATATCACACCTGAGGATATAGTGATAGCCATATGCAACTTAAAACTGAAAAAGGGCCCTGGGCCAGATGGCTTTACAGCCTCCTATTACAAAAAAAATTGTGCAGATCTTAGCCACCTGGACAATTATTTCAACTATTTTCTAAAAGAGGGCCGGATAGGAGCTGACACTCTGACTGTGAGAATTTGTATATTGCCTAATCCCAATGCAGACCACATGTCATGGGCGAACTACTGCTCAATATCGTTGCTCAATTTAGAAGTCAAGTTATTAGCAACAATCCTGATGTGAAGACTTAAAATAGGCATAACTTCTCTGGTTGAAAAAGACCAGGCAGGCTTTATGCCAAAAGTGGGGGGATTATACTGGGGAACAATTTTGAACAACATTTTTGACTCTCTGTTCAAGTGTGGAAATTCTTTCTGCTTTTACATTTCTTATCCATGGTGTTCTAGAAGCATCAGTACGCATGCAACACCTACTTAGTACCTAATTACCCTCTAAGACATTTAATCATCTGTGCATTCCTGTACCAAAACCATAGTGTGTGGCCCATGCACTTCTTTTTGAATTTGGGAAGTGGACTTTTTCTTACTTTGTTTTGTTTCCATTTGAGCTGTACCGGAAAATCTTCTGGTTTTCTTCGTTTTGGTAATGTCTCACTGGTTGCAAAGGATTGTACTCTCAGCCTGGAATGTTCTGGTGGGAGATCGTCCGGTTTATATAAGAGTATGTATGCCATTCCAAGCACAGAGGGTACTTCTCCTCTTTCATCAAAGAAGATCTTCTCTCCAATGGGGCTTATGTACTTAACTGTCTTGACGTATCTGTGAAGCTTTAAAAAGAAAAAAAATATTTATTAGAACATATTGCTTCCCTTTTCACCAGCTGAATTACTCAAATGATGTTTTTGTGGCCTATAAAGGTAGGGTCGCTGTAAGGGTTGCTCTGCTAGCCAACAATTTAAGGGGCTTTTTCTCCTATTGTGCCCAAAAAATTGGTTTACCAGGGGTTCCCGAAAACTTGATAATTATTTAAAGGTTTCCCTAAAGGTAAAAACGATTAGAGGCCATGTGCAGAAGGGGCTTTGCTGTAATGTACACAGGAGGCTGCAGGTTTCCCTTTCAGTAACACAGGAGGAAAGGGTTAGCCACCATTTTATTCAATGTAAAACATTTGATGATAGGTCTGCTTTAATTCATCATTTTGAATTTTGGCAAACATTGTTATTTAATTGGCCTCAAAAATGTCCTATAATGTTGGTATAGGGTTAAATCTCATATCCAAAAAAATGATGAAAGTTGCTTTGATATCGGAGGGAGGAGAAATGATTTACTTTTAGTTCCCCAGTATCATTAATTAGTAGGGAAAGGTATGCCCTGGTGCCAAATGGCCAATAGTAGGAATGGAATGAACTATCAGCGAGTGATTGTAAGAATGAACTAGCAGTCAGCGGGATAAAGACTGTCTTTCTGGTCTGTTGGCCATCTCTTTCCTAGGGGCCAATGGTAAAAGAAAAACCCAGCAGTGATTTGGAAGAAGAATGCCTTGGCAGGAAGAAAGATTTAGCCAATACTTGATAGAATATTTACATGGTTCAGTGGAAGAAAGTATGTAAATAGGTAGGTGAAAGGAAGAATATCCTTGTGGTCAGTGGGAGAAAGATTGTCCTGAAAGTCAAGGAAAAATGGCCTGGTGGTTAGTAGGAAGAAGAATGCTTCAGCACTCAATGGTACGAAAGTTGTCCTAGGGGATCGGTGAAAGGAATAATCCCCAATGCCAAAAATCTGTAAGAGCAAGAGTTTCAGCAATAAGAAAATTCTACCAGTAAGTGCAAAGAAAATGCCTTAGCTGTCAGTAAGAAGAATGACCTGGCAGCCAATATGAGAAAGAATGCTTCAATGGTCAGTGGTAGTGGAGTAGGAGGGAATAGGAATGGCCTGGGGACAACAGTAAGTGAGGGATAAAGGCCCTGTCACTGTTAGGAACAAACCCCAGGCACCAGTGTAAGTAGGAAAACAGGATTGTGAAATATTAAATACAAATATTGAATACTCTTAATGAAAAGAAGGGAGGCTCTCTAGATGACCCAATAAAGGAAATTGGGAGTCTAAGGACTGGCAGACCAGACTAATTTGTGCAGGAACACAGACAGGAGGATCAGAAATGTTCAAGCAGGGAGAGGAGAAGCCTGGCTGAAATTGAAGAACTCAAATCTATTTATATTAATCTGTATATTTTTCATAGCTGGCATTGCCATCTTCTTACATTCTATCTTTCTTGTTTTGATTTTCGACAATCATAATTGACCTGATTGGGATAACAAAACTCCCACACAGGTTCACAGACGTTTATTCATTTCTGGTAACTGCAGGGAAATCTGGGATGTACCAGGCAAGGGAAGAATCAGGCAGGTGTGAATGTTTTACTGCAGAAGAGACATCACTTGTCCCATTCTTTAAGGCTCAAATCTCTGCTTTCTTCTCATTATGGTATCATTGGGCCTGTCTTGATTGGTTGCAATCTGAACTTTATTTAAAATGTGCCTGAAATCTAGAAACATTTTAAGTTTTTGCATAAAAACTTTTAAAAGTTTTAAATAAAATAAAGGCACACTGCAGGCTTTGCTGATATTTTATCACCAATTTCGGTGAAGCCCGTTTTTTTTTTTTCTTTGCAAAAATGTTTGCTTGTCTCACCCATTAACTCATTTCAGACATGCAATGTTCCTTCCTCAGTAGGTCCATGTTGCTTGTCCAGCCCTGTGTACATATGCAATGGATCTATAGCCATAAGTGCCCTTATCTAGGGTATCAGCCCCAATACCCATCACTGGTGTCAGTACTGCCCTGTACCTCCTGTATTTTGTAAGATGTACACCACCCAGAGGTGAGGAGCCATTGATGTTTGAGATGACAATGAAGACACATATTTTAGGTGTGTTTGAATATTAGGTTAGTTTGAATGCTGCTAATGTTTCATCTTCAAAATAAACAGCTAATATCCATGGGAAAATGTATGCATATCTAACATTATTAATCGGGTTAAAGAAGGAATTTCTTCCCCGCTATAAATAAATGCAGCCTGGATCACATGGTCTCTGGCTACCAATCATTATATATATATTATTATAATTATGAAATAAGAATAACTAAAGACAACAAAGGAAGACAGGTTCTAATTACAACAGAATGTCATACAATGTTAAGACAATTTACATTGAGTTGATCTCCTTCACCTAGAACAAACAATAGACACATTGGGCCTGATTTACATTGGGATTGGGATTTACAGGACTGGAGAAGATAAACTGTCATGGGAGAGCCTGGGTGATCCAGACAATCTGCAATGGGTGTGGTCCAGGATTGAAAATAAATATCAAATGATTTTTAAGAATATAATACTGAATTTTCTGATCATGGTGAGGTTTGATAATTCTGGCCTATTATCTATAAAACAGATACACATATCACGAAATGAACCTACTTTTTGCCTTAATCCATATTTTCCAAACATATTTCTATTTAGCTTCATATTGTTCATGGCGTGAGCCAGAGCATAAACTGCAGTGTACGTGAAATACATCTTGGAGTCATACTTGTTAAAGAAATCAATTGCTAAAGATTCCCTCCCAGTGCAGGTGTTATTAGGGAGAAAACCAAGAAACTTAAATATAAAATTTTTGTTAGAGCTCGAAGAAGGACAATTAAACTTCAGAAGCCAAATTTCCTCCAACAGTGGATCGGCTGGTCGTTTGGATGGATGGACATCATGTACATAAATATCTAATCCCGGAAGGTATCGGGCAGGATGCCAGGGTATTATGCTGCAATTAATTGTTTCCCTTAGGATGATATCTGTCAGTGAAACAAAATTCCATGCCTGATTGAGTATTAATGTAATATTTTGCCTGAGAGCATTTATTTCTCTACAAAAGTCAATGAATTCAATCAGAAAATGGCCGCATACTATGACAACGTTTGTGGTTGCCTTTTTAATGATCATCCTTCTCTTTCTGTTAATTTCCACATTGCTGGTTAGGGAGATAACAAATTCTATACAGATTCCATTTCTGGTCATCTCTTTTTTCAGCTCCTGTAATTCTGTTTCTCCAGTGCCGTCACTCAGTGTGATGATTCCAACCCAATTCCACTGAAAAATTTTCAGGAATTTTATGACCATTTCATACCAAGTCCGACTACTCTGAATGGTGCTGTAATACCTTGGGAACTTTTGTCTGTCAGTTAGCAGTGGATCAGTGACATAATAGCTGACCTGTTAAAAACACAATATAAAAGAATTATGCAATATATTGTACAAATGTACAATTGTACAAGATTGTTGCAGTAAAAGATGATCTGAGCAAGTACATGTCACAATGGTCTACCAACCGCTGACCTTTTTTTTTTTGTGTTTGTGTATTCATAAATGTATGCATGATGTTACGATCCTGGAAAAATCTGCTTCGGGCAACTTTGGTCCTTATTTTTATTGCTGCTCATTACTTGTTCCAGACATGTAACTTTCCTTTGTTTTGGCACTGTAAAGCCATGGCCTTCAGCCTCAATTGCAACAAACTCCAGGATATCCTAATTAAGTAGGTGCATGTTGGCATGTCTGGGTTGGTTATGGGCAAGCATAAAGGTGGGGAAAGGGACAGCCTTTGGGTTTACTGGATTTGTCCTTTAATTGTCCTTGTCATGGTGGCATTGTATGGCGGGTAAGGTCTATGAAGGGTTGCTGTGGCACATAGAAGTTATCGATGTATATGTTCAAGAAAGATGGACTTGGGCTGCAGCCCTATGTCAGCGAGCTTCAGATGCACTGCTTTATAAATGGAGCAGTTTGTGCAGTTCTTAGATACATTTTTTAGTTGCTTTTTTGCTTACCTCACCACTACCTGGTTCCATTTTTTAGCTGTTCTGTCGGTCCTTATTTAAAGAAGTTATTTTTTTCATAGACAGCTCTGATGATGACCAGCAATCTGTTTGCACTTCGAGATAAATTCCTCTATATCATTATTCTATACTTCAAATAATCTATTGTTCATGGACATTTGACCATCAAGTGATGTAAATATTTTTTACATGGCTTCATCTACGATCCTAAATTGATAAATGATTCCAATGGAATGGGACATGTACATGCCTTCTGTTCTAAGGATGTCAGAAACTGACCAAAGCCAAGCCACATGGCCCTAGATTTTATTTATATTAAGGCAATGCAATACTTGTAATATGACTC
Organism: Pyxicephalus adspersus; assembly: GCF_032062135.1. NCBI lineage: Eukaryota > Metazoa > Chordata > Amphibia > Anura > Pyxicephalidae > Pyxicephalus > Pyxicephalus adspersus. Next base: position 154,540,066 of record NC_092860.1, read on the forward strand.
AACATAAATGTAGTATATTGTAGCTCATGAGATCATTAGTTTTTGAGGAAATTTACTTCTTTTTCACTAGGCAAGCCTACAAATACCATACTTTGAGCCAGTGAACAAAGAGCTGAAGGTCAAGCCTACAGGTGTCCCAAATGGCTACTTTTGTAATTAAAGACCTATTTCACCAGTATTGACTGTACATTTATCTACCAGTATCTAATACATCTATAAATCGATATTGGCAGCACTAGAAGGTTGAAGACCTAGAAGTAAAAGACATTTTCTATATAAAATTTTTTTAGTACTATTTATCTCTTAAGATCTCATTAGCAAGCCTTCATCTTATGTATTCATATCTTCCTAGACCAACCACACAGTAGGTATAGAAGATATTACACCCTGCAAAAAAATTTAGATGTTGTTGCTCAGCACCTTGAAATTAGAAAACATAAAAATAATTATGTTGGAACACTTATCTACTAACTTTGCACATCTAGCCTGTTTATTATTTGCCAACTACTCTTTACAGAACTGAAGCTTAGTCAAGATGGATGGTGATCATTGACAATGTACCTGGGGGTACTGGTAAATACTCAAGAGTTCAGCCATGGTAAATGTTGGTAAGAAAGTGGTATCACCCACAAAACCAGCAACCTCGGTAATTTCCATACATGAATAGTTTGGAGCATTTCTTCTATAACCGGCCAAAATCTTGAAAATGGAATCTATTGCTTTTATATTATTTCCGCATGTGTCAAACAAGTGATAGCCCAGAGTAATGTTGGGAAGAAGATTTGGATCCTTGTTAATCTCATCAATTGCAAAAAAAAGCGGCATCAAGTGTAAATACTCTATAAAATCCAGACTGTGAAGGATTAGGAAAATGTGATATGTCATTCATTTTGTGAACTGTAAAAATCAAGCATTTTGATCTGATATTAGAAATATGGTGGCAAAGAAATGTAGCTTAATCTATTGTTACATTTGATTGAAATAAATCTAAACTCTGGGCAACCATGCTTCCATGCTAGATATCATGTTCCCCCGATATATCAAGAAACCTAGTGATGAGCCACTGAAACGATCGTAAACCCATCCTAGATGAATTGGCGCATCACTAGCAGGAAAGATGAGTAAATATGTGGGAGCAGAAACCAACCTTTGGTATATACATTTCCTCACACGTCCATATGATATTCTCACCTAATTTTCTGCTAATCCTGAATCAATACAACATGCAACCTTTGGGTTAATTATATAATGTTTTCACTTTATTTTCACCAAACACAAAACCTAGTTAGTACACCAACCTGCCCCCACACATCCCCAGTTCTTGGTCAAGTACCAGTGCATTTTGTAGATCCAGTTTTCTATTTCTGAAGACTGGAGCTCCTTAACCAAAGACTTCATTTAATAAATAGTGTGAATGTTCTTTAATATAACTTCAATAATTGAATTATGTGAATCAATATTACTGATTTCCTCAACATATAACTTGATAATTGAAGTGGATCTTCAAACACATAATTTTATGAAGATTCTTAATGTCTTTAATAAAGCAACTCAAATGAAAGTATGTTAGAGGTTGACCAACCCCAGCATGGCAGCAGGTAAGGGCCACATCTCTACACAGCCAACACCTATTGGTAGCCAACATATGTTACGTAGAATAATACATAGATAGTTTCCAGAGTGCAGAACCAGTGATAGCAGAATCTATATAGGCCAACTTCATGGTTTCACTTTTGACAAGATTTAATTCCAAGAAGTGGGTAAAAAAGCAGCAGATGGCCGGGTGACTTAGGACTTAAAATAAAATATAATTATGAATATTTTGACACCAAAACAAAATTGCATTAAATCACACTTCAAGCATTTGAAGCTCAGCCCTGCTTTCTAATGGGAATCCTGCCATGCTGCTTTCACTGAAGAGTCTGCTGCATTTCCTCCGATCATTTGTTGGTGCTTTAGGGCATTTTGGGAAAGTCTGCATTGAAACTCACATTTTTACTAAACATTAATGTGGCTCATCTGAACTGAACTGCATGAAATTTTAAGGCCAATTTCATGTTCAACCTTTAACTCAAATAACAAATCAGAAACATGGTAACAGATTTAAAAACATTTTTTTACATTCAAATAATTAAAGAGTCAGTTTTCAATATCCAAAATTTTCATGTTTCATCTATCAGCCCTGGAAGCTCGTCATGTGGACAGGACGCTCATTCTGACATACAATAATGCATCTGGAGCTCACCTTAAATGCACGTGCTATTCACAAAACTGGAACCATAAGGCCTAATTTCTAAGGAATATATTTATTTTATTATAAAGAGGCACAATTATTACTGGGGTATGCTATGTTATGGTTTTATTAGAGATAGATAGGTATTACTGGGGGTAAATATGATTTTATAATAAAGGGTACAATTTTTAATAGGGGATAAAATGTTTTCTTAATAGAGGGGTATGAATATTACTGGGATAGAAATTAGTTTCGTTATACTATTATATACACTACCGTGTTTCCCCGATTTTAAAACATCCCCATTAAGTAAGCCACCCCCGATTTTTGAAAAAAAAAATAAAATAAGACACTTACCCGTTAATAAGACATCTGATCCTGCGTGTGTGTCCTTTATGCTGGCTGCAGCGTG